>NW_017304196.1:1263040-1301981 GCF_001594115.1 Trachymyrmex septentrionalis | reverse complement strand
AAAAAAAAAAAAAAAAAAAAAAAAAAAAAAAAAACGAGGCGATTTAACAACAGTTGTAATGCACCTCGATACGTTCCATCTTGGAAATGCGATTCAGCATAATCTGACGATTCGCTACGGGGCGAAAAGAGGGACATTTCGCGCCGCAAATCGCAGTCACGGAGCCCCTATCCGGGCAATAGTTCCGGAATTGGATTTTTTTCGGCGTTGAAAGCCGCAGAAAGTTGCGACTGCGAGAAGTCTTGTCACGATGAACCGTTCTCCGTAACCACTGAGTGGGCGAACAAAGCGTAGGAGGAGGAAAAAGGGGAAAGAGGAGGGGGAGCAGGAGAAAGAGAAGCAGGAGGTGAGTTAAATAAAGAAGAAAAAAAAAAAAAACCGATCCGAAGGAGAAAGAGGTGCGCTCGTGCGCGCGTCTACCGTTTTTCCTCCTCCTTTTCGCAGCCGTCTCTTGCGCGTAACGGTACCATCAGGAGTCGAGGCAAAATCTGACGTTCGAAAACTTACAATCACACGAACCGCACTGGAAGTCGTTGATTAATTGCTCGACGAGCACCCAGTTGTACAATAATAAGTGGTAAGCCGCTTAGGCCTCGCCGTTTCGATGCCTTTCGCGCACCGTTACGTTTTCTCGTACCGGGATCGCCTCGCGATCCTTTTTGTTTCGAGGGCCCGCGAATAAGGGCCAGTAATTTATATCCTCCTGTGCAATCTTCATTTGGTCTCTTAAGAAACGGCAGTTAGCAGATCGCCCTTGCATGAGACGTCCGAAGGCATTCACGTGTGTCCGGCGATTATTCACAAGTAATTATTCACAGAGAACGCAAGTGACTAAGCCAATTATCGAGCGTTGCGATATGGCAGGAAAAATAGAGGCATCGCTCTCGATGAAATGCGGTTCACGCCCGTGAACCGCTACCTAAGAAAGCGCTACTTAGGTATGTCGTTAGTCGTGCGCGGGACTGGCAAGAAGCACGCAGTCATCTCGCGGATTGATTGCATGCTATTGCGAGCATATACCGCGCTGCGTCCATCCATATCCGTCTTGGGAAATATATGGCCCTAAATTGCTTTTAATCCGCCTTTTTTCGCGGTATACGTTGCCTCCTGATGGTGTAACGTTTATATACTGCGTGTGAGATGTACATACCGTAAGAGCATCCGGCATAGTTGCTACGAGCAAGAGATAGGTAGCAGGCGCCGTTCTCACGAAAGTACAGGGATCTCGCCTACTTTAATCTACTGCAGGTGGTTATTAGCTCTCTGACAAGGGAATTAGCCATTAAGATAATTAGAATAGCATTCCAATAATTACGTAATTGGATAATTGGAATAATAAGGAATATAGTAATTCGAAATCAAAGAAACTTTGATACATCACTAGTCGAAAGAAAGGAAAAAAAAAAAAAAAAAACACGACGAGAACTCATTGAAGTAATCGTTACGAAGGTCGCTCGGGAATGAACATCTGCGCGTCTTTCTCTAGATTACCTTCTTTAACTATTAACTAATACTGTAAACCTTCTGTCTCGGAACAGATGACCGGAATGAATAATCCATCAGCGTCTGCGAATCATAATATGAGTAGCTTTTAATAGCCAAAAATTCATTCTTTTTTTTTGTTATTTTTAAAAAATTTTTTGTTCGTACCTATAAAAACCGCAAAAAAAAAAATGATAAGAGAGAGGAAGAGAAGTTTCATTAAGCTTAATTCTACAGAAATAACGGTTTTGCCGAAGTATCTGAAAAATTAGTTATAAATGCAGATCTAAAAATAATTTTAGATCATCAAAGCGATTACATATATAGGATGCTGAAGCTAAAAATGTCAAAACTTTTTGCTTCATTTATTGTGCTTTAGCGTTCTATATAATTACTTTAATAGTTTAACAAAATTATTATTATATAATCAGGGCTGGCATGTTTGAAATATTTTTATTTAAAACATAGTATTTGCAATACAAATGTATTTTATATATTTTTATGTGCCCTTATGAAATACAAAGCAAACAATTGTCTTACAAATATTATTTTTCAAATAAAAATATTTCAAATACATATTCAGCGCCTTGTATATAATATATAAATATATATATCTTATCTTTCCATCTCTATTTCCTGACGATATTTCTAACAACACCGTCACGCTAGAGGCTATTAGTTGCAGCGAATCGGAAAGCGCGCCTGCGGACTGATTACACAGTATACAGCTCTTGTTGATGCAGCCGGTGTATCCGGCGCAATGGCGACGTGGCGGGTGCGATGAATGCAATTCTGGAGGATACCGGTCGTGCCGGCGGCAAAGCGAATAGCCTCGCAAGAAGGCGCAATATCCTCTTTCTTTTTCTTTCTTCCCCTCTATACGGAAAACTCGTTGAAAAAGGACTTTTCCGGCTTTGCTTATACACACTGATTTCTCAGGTATCTCTGTCGGTTCGTTTGTAATTCCGCCGTTGATTCAAGGTATCGCAGATACACTTAGGTCGATTCAATTCCGTTCGTGAGATGGTATTGCCGCGCAGTAAAATTCAAGATCGAAATCAATCAAACAAGAAATGAATGCCAGCCCGTAAGTTGGCAAATTGATTCGAACCTACAATGTATTATTCAGCGCCTCTGGCTGAATGATATAACCGACTCGCTCGCGTAGAGTTTCCTCGATGTGTTGATCGACCGTGTAATCCTTAACTCTCTCCCTGGGTTCATTTTACATCATTATCCTTACGTTACATCCATGTAAGACGCCCGCCGTGCTTTTTACCATGAATTGAATCGCGTTGATTACGGGTTCGTTGATTGTATATCGTGGTTGTTTTGATACATCAGCGATAGATGCGGAATAAAACGCGGCACGTGATTATAACAATTTTTTTTTTTTTTTAATTACACAAGTATATATCACCCCGCTAAAAGGCCGGAAAAGTATGTGTCTTACTTTAACGAGGTGTTATTCAGAAAATGCATTATGTAGTCCCGCATTGTATAGTATTTTATCGCACTCGATATATATATATATATATATGCGTTTTGTAAATGCTATACCTTCGTCCCTAACTATCTCACGGATTCGAATTAAAATAGAGGATGAGAGCGCAAAAAAGCTCGGACGTCCAATTATCCCACGAGTAATCGCGGACCCCCGACTTCGCGGGATGCTCGTAAAAACGCGGCTGTCACTTTCGCCCGCTACCAGTAGCAGCGAAGTATCAGCCAAAACCGGTCACAGGTGAGGATCGGTGAGCAGCTCAGCTCAGCTCACTGCCCAAGGTCGTTCACGCTCGTACATCTCGAGCGTACACGCGCGGTAGATTCTTCGTGCCGCACGAAGATGCTACTCATCTTCCCGGAACGACACTCGCTGCCCATCACATCTGCATTCGCATGCACCTCGATGGTTGCAAACACTTGATTTCGTTACGTGCATGCGTCACTCCTCGTAACTTGGCCTCGCGCGCGCCTCGTTCGTCAACCGAGCGAGTAACTCATTTGCTCGGGATCATTTCTCATTATGCGCTCTGCGACTGAGTAGCGTATACGACGGTTCGTTTCGCTCACCGCGGGCGGCTCGCATAATCGCGCGTCCCGATTACACCCGCTGCTATTTCTTTTCTTATTCCGACGGTTCGTTTCCCTTCCTGGGAAACGCGAGTTCTGCTCAAGTCGGAACTTGATCGTCGAAGGTCGGGATCTCGTCCGCGAGAGGTCCATGTACTCGAATCCTCCTGAATTCTTACGTTTTTACTCTGACGGATGATTCGCATACTAAGACCACCATTGAGACGAGTGCCATTGTTCTCGCGGCTGTTGCATTACATAAGGAAGGTAACGAAGATTACCTCGAACTTGACGTAAGGACAGTGAAAGTCTCTCCATCCGCTGCGACAACATTTTATTGATCCGCATTTTAAAAGATCGGAAACCGTCTGTGAGAGAGAGAGAGAGAGAGAGAGAGACGCTTATAAGTTATAAATATCCTCTGTTGAAATGAACAAATTATACGTGCGGTTCGACGTTTCTTAAGTCGTTGCTTTTTCAAATCAAGCCCGTAATTGCGAGCTACGTAGGCGCTCCTGCAATGCGAGCAAGACACCACGGTGTCAGTGCTCTTGCTCCGAGCACGCGTGATTATTATTCGTTCCATTAACATGCAAATTACGTATATACGCGGGCCGAACGTCCGGCCAGAACACAGTCCAGCGTAAATCGCAATCGCAATTGCACCACTCATAATTAGATTCATCGCGTAATCCTCGGATAATTTATTACTTGGCGCGCGGTCGCCAGCGGGTGCGGTGTGATAGAAAAATGTCTAACCAGATAGGATCGTGCCAATTGGATCTGGTCGCATTTCCTTCTCTAGGCTCGGAGTCTATCAACATTGAAGTCTGTTACGCGCGTTTTTCCTGTAATACAAAGTATAGATAGTGGCGCGCGAGCCACGAAAAGTACGATGCGTCGCGCCGCACCGCGCGAAGGGTACTCGAGCGGGACGCTAAATCACGCCTGGTCCGTTCTAAATAGCCATTAGTCGTCCGGCGAATCCGTAATTACCGAGTACGAGAGACTAGCGTCTGCGAAGTGGGGAGAATCGTAGACGCGCAATTTATCTCGACTGGTTCGTTGAACCCCGGGCCGAGCGCCGGTCGTTCGCGTTACAGGAAAGCGATGCATCCTAGAAGGAGCACAGGGCTCATCTGTCGCGCTTGATACGAGTTGTCGACTGACATTACCGCGGTCCAGCGGTGCCGTAGGCTAACAGAAAAAAAGAGATCCGGTATCGAGAGGTATTAATTTCGAAAAAGGGAAGAAATTTCCTCGGCGAATAGGAACGTAGATTAGTAGCTGCGGCGTACGGCGGCCAGAAGAATCGTCTCTTGCGAGACGATTAACGCGAATTAAATGGGACTACCGATTCTCCGGTGGAGAAGAAGGCTCGCGTAGATGTTCATTATGCTTAACCTTCTACAATATGCTCGAGCATAAAAGCATTTCGAAATCGCGAAACCACATTTCACCGGGAGCGCACTTGAGCCGGCTTGATGCTGACTAGAGAGGGGCACGGGATGGAAATTATCCTAAGTGTTTGCCGTCGGCGAAACCGCCCCCAAGAGCATTAATTTATCGCATCTACACCGCGATCTTAAGAGACGTGAGAGAAACGAATTCTCCTCCTCCTCCTCCTCCTCCTCCTCCTTGCTCATTTCCTCTCTCTTTGCTCATTCCCAGTAGTTGCCGGGTCGCATTCTGTTCTAGGATCGGTAGATGCGGCAGCTTCTCCGGTGGCAACATCCACCGCGGTTAATCGAAAAAAATTCTGCGAACAAGCGGTTTTGTGTAACCATGGACGCGCGCACCAGGATCCGCAAATATTTCTCTCCTCGGCCCCTCCTAGTCATAGCTCTTTTTCTTCTTCTTCTTCTTTTTCTTCTTCTTCTCCTCCTACCGTTTCTTCTATCGCTTGTCACGGAGCCTGCTTTCGAGGTGGATCGTGTCCTTGAGCGGTACAGCGGGTCCCTCCTGGAGATCGTTTTGTCTCGCCGTCCTGCCTCGCTGGTTTTGCTCTGCTGAGCTCCTATTCCCGGTCGTTCCATTTGCATCGACCAACCGGAGGAGCCGGATGAATATGATGAGAAAAGATAGAGAGGGAAAGAGAGAGAAAAGACAGTGCAGCGAAGAGGAGATTAGCTTAGGATGCTGAGCGCAAAAATTGCGAAACACGCCGGCTGCAACGGCGCCCGACGAGGGGACGAAATGTCCTCGTAGCTACTCGAGATCTTGCACGAGCACGACCACGTAATGTCTTCGACGATGGGCAGGATCGGCTACCGCACTCTTGGTAGCGCGCGTCGTTTGCAGTTGTATTGCTTGTTTGCAAACTGGTGTTTCCAGCTTAATTACATTTATACGACACAATTGCGATCCGCTAAGTGGGTTAGAAGTTCGTTACATTTTTTTAATCGCTGGAAACTTTCCTCCTCCCTCATCGTTTCAAAAATTGAATTTTCCAACAATTCATTCTTACGTAGAAATACAGGATGAAATATTTCAGAATATCTCGCTCGCACTTTCTTCAAGAGTCTTTTCTTGAAAGCATGTGATACTGCGCACCTATTCTCATCAGCGAATGTGATGTCCCAAGGTGATTTCAAGATGCGACTCACGTCCGTAAGTTACGTTAGATCGCTGGCATACGTCAGCAACCGTGGTAACGGTCGACGCGATACCACCTTGGTTCTGTATCTCTGCATTATTCTCTTCCCTTCTTCAGGATAAACTTCTTGCGACTTTTCATGGCAAGCACATCACAGGGAAACGCCGTAGAATTAAACGATCCGCTACGACAACGGCTTAACTGTAAACGCGAGGACGCGCTTCGTTCCTTCAGCATCCTTCAACACTGTCCTCGGGTTTCGCACTTCGCTTCATTATAATACGGAGTAACGCGACCGTCGTTGCGGTTAATTATTAATAATCTTATCCTCGGGAAATGTAAACGTGTTTCGAACGTGTTTGTTTCCATTTTCATGCAGAGTTGGGCAATTCAAGTACGACGTAAGTGTGCGGACCAGTCAACAGCAAATTATCAGATTACTCTTAGTAGACAAAATTCTGTTAACTCTTGACTTTCTTCTATTAATTGTTCCAAAAGAGAGCATTAAAAAGCAAGATAAAATAATGTGAAATTTATTTATTTAAACTGAGAAAAAAATTGTCTTAAATTTCAACAAATATTTATTTGAATAGTACCGACTAAGTATTTATTAAAAATAAAAATAAATTTATTTGGTACAAAAAATATTAATTTGATTTAACAATCACTTCTTTTTATTAAGCAAATATTTATTTATTGTAAGTAAATGTTTAGTTAGCAGTATTCAAATAAATATTTATTTAAATTTAGGTTATTTTTTTCTCAGTGTATTTATTACATCTTATTTGATATCTTTGAAAATCTTTAATCTATAAAAAGGTACATTTAATACACAGATTGATGTGCCCAGTTTGTTACAAGTTAAACTTTTAAAATTATTAGCAGAATTATTAAGGTGCCAAAGATTAGATCTATCGACTTTCCTATTCAGGAAGCAACCGCTGCATCAAGACCGTTTTTCTCTAAACTCCCGTAAAGTAGCCTATTACGCGAGTCTTTGCCATAAGATTGAGATAGAGGTAACGGTCGCCGTTTAATTATCAGTCTGGTCTCTAGATGTGAAAATTTCCTCATTGGCTTCTACTTTTCATGGTGATATCTTCAAGGTCGTCGCTTCCGTGTAGCTTGTAAGACAAGTTCCTGACAAATTCTTTCCTCGTAAACCGGAGAGCAATGTAACGGAACATTCCCTCTGCGCAATACAACTGGTTAATTAACCGAACGATTCATTATATTCCCTCGACATGGCTACAAGTTTTTCCGTTAACGATTGACGTTTATACTTTCTTGCGCTGATACTGCACTGACGGCGAGAAAAATTGCAAAAATCTTCACGAAAACGCTCGCGACGTATCTTGTATTACCTTTATTTTTCTCAAATTCTAATTTTCGAAGGGTTCAAGATCGCGGTATCGCGATTCCATCATCGTACGGCACAACTGCTTCCTTCCCTTGCTCTACGGATATTAAGATTATCTCGTGCAAATGGAGCGAGGAATAGCCGCGGGCCACTTTGTTTTACGGAGAAGATAAGCGCGGCCTCATTGCGGAAGGACTCCTTGTTCTCTTTTTCCTATCCCCGCTAGTTTTCTTCTGCTTCTTTCCCTTCTCTTTTCTACCTTATTTTCCTCTTTCCGCGAGCTAAACACTGTTATCGAGACCACGATAATTCATGCATATCCGCCAAGCTAACATCAAACTGATGAAATTGATAGGTACTTCCTGAAATCCATTCGCTCGATTGTATTTCCAGTAAATACATTGGAGAGTTTAATATTTCATCCCGACCTGATGCCGACAAGATGTCTAATGGTTCGAACGTTTATCGAGCCTTCGTGCAGAACCCTTTCCCTTTACTTATGAATCGGAATGCGCGTGTAATACTACCCTAAGCGATCATGAGAAAAGAATAACTTTGTTATTAATTTACAGTTATCGTTTCGTAATCTTATATTACCTATATTTTAATATATTTTTTATATTATACCTTAATTGTACCATGTATGTATAATTATTCTTTAATGTTCTATTTCTACTTTTTGAGTCATTAATTGTTTTTATTCCATTGCTAGTTTGACGTGTTCGCATCGAGGTATCTTTTTCTGTAAAGCCCGGCTTGCATTTTCCTAGTAACCTGTGTAAGCGTTTAGTAATTGTTGTCCACTTTCAGGAATGATTTACACGCGCATTCCGATTCATAACCGCAGGAAAGTAATCTCTCTCTTTCGTGTCTCTCCATTACCTCGCCGCAGATGTTATCCTCGTATCATTCGTATCTTGCGCGAGAGAGTCGACGTTTACTTATTCAGGTTTACGTGTAAACCGCCAATTTTAAACGCGAGACACACACACATTCCATATTCTGTATTCCGTTTCTCTCTTTCCATCCGACCGTAACTCGCCACGAGGTTAATTTCGTCGAGGACGAAGAAATCCGGGGCCGTGTCCGATGCGAGATGATGAAGTTGTCTGCTCGGTAACTTCTTCAGCTGTGCGAAACCCTCAATCTAAGATAAACGTGGACATCCTTCCTGACCGTCGTCGCCTTTCTTGCATCTTCTTTGGTAATTAATTCTAATGAAATCATCTTGCTTAAACGTGGTATTACCATTGTTAATGCACCAGTATGCCATGCCATCGACCTACTCGTCACGAAGGACGGAACAATCTCGTGAATAATGCGCAAAATCGTCAATCATGAAACGTTCCTAATGTGAAATGTCGGTGGAGGAGCAAGAAGTGTCGATTCGAAGGCTACGGGTGGTTTGACTCGAAGGTCATCATATCTTCTCCCTTTTCTCATTCCATTCTATGAAGAACGAATGGAGTTCTGAAGTGAAATCAGACTTCGTTGTTGAAGTCTCCTTTTTAAGAAATCTGCACGATTGCTTCGTGATTGTGTCTACGTCGGGAAGTATCCTTCCTTACTAGTAAGTTGTGAGAAAACCCAAAAACTTTCGTTAAAGACCCGCTTGTTAGTGCGTGCAAGAATATACGAGATTCTTTGAAACGCAATTTATCTCGTTAACGTTTCTCCAGTGCCTTCGAGAGGCAAGCTTCGCCAATCGTCCGCTTTGCCTACGATAAAACCTCGAATAATCTCCACGGAAAATGAAGACGAAGATGAAGATGCGAGTTGAAAGGCCGTTTATGAGCTTCGTTTGATTACCGCTTCCCTGATATGAAACCTTAAAGTACAGCCGTAGATTTCTGTACGCGTCTATCTTCGGTCTTCACTTGAATGTTTCTTCCCATCGTTAAATGTCAGAGTTTTCCATGATAATGTGACTTCTAACAGAATACACAACTATAAAAGTTTGCCTTTATCCTCTTTAGTATCAGTAGGATGATCTCTTCATACCTTTCCAAGAGCCAACCGCCTTCGCAAGATAACGTTCTTCTCTTATTTAACATACGTTTCGTTATTACGCGTGAACTTGACACGAAACATGACCGTCTCTCTCTCTCTCTCTCTCTCTGTCTCAATTTTTCGCGCAATTTATAAAAGAACAAGAAGAAACGTCCTCGGTAAGCGTTACTTCAACCGACTGATTTATAGAACTCGTTACAACGACGATACATCATTTTAATATTCGCCGTTGTGGGACAAGTCTTGCCGCGCCGGAATAGTATATTTATGGCGTCTACCTTGGATAATATCCCGGATGGATGGAGATGAGAACTCGAAAGGTCGGCCTTCTCTCTTGCCTCCTTGATTATTATTCCCGCGCTATGATAGCGCGAAGAGCGAAAGGGCTCCTACGCCGCACAGGTCGTTGCACCAGGACGAAGCCTCCCGCCACAGGGGAGCATAGCAGCGTAATCATATTTTTTTTTACTTCGCTCGTTCCGTCTTCGGTTCGCCTGTCTTCGCCCGTCTTCTGCATGGTACACCGACGACGATGTCTAGCTGCTAATTACTTGGAGGATTTATCAAGATCGCTCGCGTTCGAATGTGCGGTCCTTCGAATCGATCGATCGATCGATCGATCGACCGACCGATCTCAAGTTATCACTCCCCTTGATCGCTGAAAGGCAACGGATCCTCGGGATCACGCTTCTCACGGAACATCGTGGCGAGTCCCACGCTATCTAGAATCATAGTAACACACATACACACACACACACACACACACACACAACACGACACACTTTTTTCTACTTAAAATCAACGTGACTCCTCGATCAATTATAAAAAATTTTGTTTGAGATATTTCTTGTACCGCTATATTAAGGTGCAAATTTATCGGCTCTTTCCCATCTCGGAAGAAAGAGTTCCGCATCAATTTCATGGCTCGTTCGACGGATGAAATATTGAAAAAGAAATGGAGCGAAAATTTTTCTAAAAATCTCAGTTGCTGCCCAGCGAGAAATTTCAGCGCTATTCACGTGCCTTCATTGTTTATGAATCCGTACTTCTATGCCGGTTTCGCTTCTTCTTTCCTATCATTCTCTTGCTTCCTTCCTCGTATTCTCGCGTTTCTGCGAACTCATTATTTATGAATCCACACTGGTGCTACTGGTCTACGTGCGTCGTGGAGATAGTACGTGGTTCATCGGGTTCATCGCGGTAAGCCGGTGCTCGCGAAAATATTCAGCTACTCGGAAACTGCAGAGACGAGATATGTGACGAGAAGAATCAAAATTCATAGAAAATTATGTCTCCTTTCAGTTGATTTATTTTTTTATTCTAATCTTCCATACTTTTTTCCCATTTTAAATTAGAATAACACGCCCTTACGAGATAGAATTGAAAAATATATATTATTTATATATTTAGACATTTATGTATAATATTTTTACCGATGAATTATCTAATTACTTACAAACGTCGTATATCACGTTATTGTTGCTTCGTTATTATTGCTGTTCAAGCTTCACGTGAACCACGCGCTCACACGAAAGTGTCTGCCTTTCGCTTTCATGTAAATTTTAGTCGTGAGCAGTCGGATTCATCACGAAAGCGGATGTAGTATCGTGACGGGAAGCACTTCGCGCCGTGAGGGTGTGAAACGACCCTAGACGAGAAGGAGTGATTCCTCTCCTTGGAAAGTTAGCTCGGAACGTTGGCTCTCGCCCTATCGCAGCATCATTCGGGAGAGAAAGAGCGAAGAGGTATAAGACGAACGACGGGATACGTGAGCGTAACGTGCACGATGTATGTGCTCTTAGCAGAAATAACACAATCTTGCCTTTCCTTAAAACTTTTCCCCTTTCCCTTTCGTCGACGTCCGGGGATGCAACAGCGAGTAAACAATTTTCTCCACCGTCTAATCAGTTCCACCTAGGTAACCACGTAAGTCGGAACTGGCAGAAATGTTGACGGGACGTCAATTTACATTCGGTTGATGCTTTAATCGAGATAATTATACTTCATTCACAATGTTTTTTATTGGCCAATTATTATCGGGCTTCATACACGCTCGTAAGAAGCTGTTCTACGGAATACTGAAACATGGATATTTAACATCCGATGAGATCTTCTCTATTGCGGTCTTCTATAAGTATAGGAAATAATATGGAGAACAAGCTGCCGTGTCTTTAATATGTGAGAAATTTCCTGGTGAAGCTATTAATTCGAACGGCATTGACGTTGCAAGGGGCATAAATCTACATGTTTCAGTAGCCGAAGGGTGCATTCAGATGCATCTTATTACCGATATGCATAACACAATGATTACGATTAGTACTTCTTCAGCAGTTTATCTTACGTTGCAAATCATCTACGACGTTTCCTAAGAAGATTATGAGAAAAACGGAACTGTATACAATGTAAATTATTTTACCATTTTTTGGAAAGGAGCAGTAAAATGAAGTTATGTAAAATAGAATAGAATAGTTCAGAGTGTACTTCCCTGCAGTTCACGATAATGTAATTTTCATGTGTCTAATGTTCACGGAACGAATTTGCAAGAATCGTAAATGACCCCATAAACGCCCGATTCGTTTTACGAAAAGACAGCTTAACGTCGTGACGCCGTAATTGAATCTTCATGGATTCTCGAAAGCCTGTCATAATTATGTAGCATGAGACCTCCACGACGCTGCATTATCCAAAGATGGCGATCGTGACTTGATAATTAACGGTTTACGAGGATTTCTCAATTCAGATAAACGCTATGGACATGCATTTAACCGTAATAATCATTAGTATAAAATTACCTTAATTATTTGTCAAGCGTTTAGATATCATGCATGTTGGAAACCTCTCCGAGAGTGATTTTTTTTTTCTTTTCTTCTATTCGACTTCTCGTTTAATCTGTAAATGTGCTATTTTACGATATCAGAGGCAAGCATAAACGATCAAGTCAACCCATAAAACTCCCATTTCCTCCCTTTGCTAATCGCTGGAGTATGCTAACAATCTCTCCTGTAATTGGTACATAATCACGTATCCGCGTATTATAATGACTTTTATCGGAATCCAGAATCCTGGCGGAAAGTAATCAAATTCTTCGCTATCGGGGGAAACGCGTTTCAATAAGAAACACGACTCGTCAAGTACGGTAGGCGTGCGGTTCGCACGAACTCATCGACGATTACCGGAAGTGTCGATCTCGCATGGCGAAGGTGCCTTGGGCGCCTGCGGAACATCACCAGCCTGCGAACCTGTCGACCAGGTCTCGCGCCAGACGGGACTGGTTGTGACGTAAAGGTCAGGGGCATCGTGCGTACGCGGAATAATTTTTTCCCGCGCCTACAACGGCGTCGGGAGACACGACGTCTACCGTGAGATTGTTAAGGTCGTCCGTGCTACCATATCTTGATCACCGCTTCATATAAATCGGCGTGAATTGGAACACGAGAATGTATCGTGACTGTAGATAACGAAGAGTTCATTTATCCCTGCCTGAGCTGTTCGATTTCGATGGGGAACGTGAGTTCCGTTTTAGGACTTGAGAATTCCTCAGTGAGACATTCCGCGGCAAAGAAATTCATGTTATTCGTTGTCATTTTGATATCTTTTTTTTTCTTTTACATCAAAACGACGATAGATGGCATCAGCTGTTTGCTGGGATGTAACTGAAGTGCTAAGTTTAATAAATCTACGAGTCATCTAGACCCTTCGTCTTCCATTCGTAGAGCGCGAAAAGGCACGTTTCTGTAAAATCCCGGAAATCCGAGTTTCTCAGGTAACTCCGGTGACCCCGCATAAGGCGAAGAAGAAGTCCATGCTTCTTCCGCGCGCGCGCGCGCACGCACGCATTTCTTTCACCTCGGCAGTCGCATTAATCTTCGTAACAGTGCATCAACCTGCCTACCGAGCGCGCCTAAGCGCATTCCTCATTGTTAGCGCGCGACTTTGCCACGACGTGTATCTCGTGGGTGCGGGATTGCGAGGAGAGACCACGGGGCCGCAGATAGAGAGGGGAGGATGAACCTTTGGCCTCGGTACAGGCCACGATGTGGCTCTCCTTCCCTCTGGCGATCTCCAATGGAGCTCTATTATACTCGGTGACCTCGAACTCCACGAAACTACGTGGCTAATCCCGAGCTGTTCGGGGTATGATGATCACATCTGCATTCTTGTTATCGTAATGTAGGCTGGCAAATCAGACGTGCACGAGCGGGAAGAAAGTTGGTCAGCGAAGTTGACTCGTTGGGAAATCGAGCGAACGGTTGCGCGCAGATTTATGTAATAATGGCATTGTTCAGATTCTCGAAGCATCCGCGGAATGTATTCGGCGCCGTCAAGAGACAAAGGAGGATTCGTATAATTTTATTGGTCACTTGTACAAGCGTATTAGACAACGTGGTAGACAAATGGGGAGTGTAGTTGATATGTAGAACATTTTGTGGTTTTGCCGACATTAGACTCTCGCTTCTTAAGAAACTAACATCCTTTGCGCGAAGAAATTAAGGACGATAACGAAAACGGCCGGGTTTCAGAAATTACCGGCATTAGCGCGACATGTCCGCCAGAGGCTAGGAAAAGATTGATTGTGAAGGAAATACGCACACGTTCTATTTTCGATGCTCACGCATGGCGGTGAAATTATTTCTTGCACGGCGCTGTTATTACCGCGAGATAAATTATTCGAGATACCAAAGAGAGAGCGTGAAATGCCGATCTCGCGAGCCGGGGGATCGAACTCGTCCTGTCGAGGGGATCGGGACCTACAACATCGATGAGAACGGCGAGAAGGGCGTCTCCCGCGTAACTAGATGCGGGACGGGAACAGAATAAAAGAAAAACGGCAACGGGAAGCAACTAGGAAGCGGGGTCTCGTGAAAACGCGAGCAAAACGTAGTCCCGCGTGGTGTGCGGGAAGTTGCAGCACTTGCACGCTTCCAACTGGCGAGCAGATTACAAGAATAGCAAACTCGACGGAATAGCAAACGACGCGATTTTTTTTTTTTTTTCTTTTAATTGTATCTCGGCATAATCATCTGCTCGAACTTTTCACGAGTACTAAATTCTCGTTCAACGAACGACCATATCGCTCAGCAGATTCTCCGCGCTGATGAGGCGTGTAACCGGGGTGATTAACTTTACCCTTTCATTTGAATCCACTCTGATCGAGAATTATACCGGATTAACGTGTATCTGATTACTGGAAGTGGAATTTCCGCGCGCACAATCGTTTGAATTTATACTCAGGTATTGACTCGCTTCATTGGAAAAGTAATGCTACGCGTATTCCTGCATATACTGCTGCGTATTATTATGTAATTTTTTAATTATTTGGAGGGGTACGTGGCGCGCAACAATTATCCCTTGTAGGCCGCTGTACACGGAAAGAATAATATTGCTGGAAAAAAAATTGAAAATCTATATACCTTTACTAATTAGCTGGATACTGATTTAAAAATTAATTTTGTTGGTAACGGTTAAAATAATTGTATTATCGAAATTTAAACTGATGGCGCGCTAGAATAAACACTTTTTGCAACGTTGCTCATCATTTTTTAATTTCCGATATAATTATTTTGATAG
Source organism: Trachymyrmex septentrionalis (assembly GCF_001594115.1). NCBI lineage: Eukaryota > Metazoa > Arthropoda > Insecta > Hymenoptera > Formicidae > Trachymyrmex > Trachymyrmex septentrionalis. The sequence continues at coordinate 1,286,892 of NW_017304196.1, read as the reverse complement.
TCCAACAAAGTGGATTTTCAGATCTGTATCCAGCAAAATTATAAATCTTTCAGCAAAATTACTTTTTTCCCGTGTAGAAATTAGCCCCGCGCCAATTTGAAGAACAATACTCGGCCAGGCTAATTCTAATTACGGCTTCTGTAACTGTGGTTTCCTCATTCTCATTGCAGATGGGCTCGTTTGCGATCGGAACGGTAACAGCCACGGCCGCGAGCCTGATATTCACGGCACTGTTGGCGAGCGGCGACGGTGCGTTGGGTAAGTTTCTTCTAAAATTAGTCGAGGCTTTCGTCATTACCTTCTGATGGAAATTTGTGTTGAATAGAATTCTATAAGAACCTTCCGATTGCTCATGTAATGAAAGGATGCACTGAGGATGCTTCTGTAGAGGCAAAATTGCTTCCACGTTTCAGCCAGGACGGCGTTTGAGAAGCTTACCGACTACGATTACCGCGGCACTACCTATTACAGCGTGAGGAATCTGTCGTTGTACGAGTGCCAAGGATGGTGCAGGGAAGAGGCAGAATGTCAGGCAGCCGCGTTCTCGTTCGTCGTGAATCCCTTGGCGCCGATGCAGGACACCCTTTGTCAGCTGCAGAACGAAACGGCCGCCACGAATCCGGCGGCGCAACCACAAAGAGCCGCCAATATGTACTATATGACAAAATTGCAGATAAGATCCGGTGAGAACCTGGAACGCATCCGCGTTAAACATCTAACGCTTACAACATTCTTTTAATTCTTGAATATTCTGTGTGGAATAATAAATGCGCTGGTGTTATAATACTCGTGAATGTGATCCGCTTACCCAGGAAGCGGCGGATGAAACCGTAGTAAACGAAGAAAGAAAAATGACAAATGAAAAAAATAATTTACACACGATTGAAATTTTTACGATGGGAAAGGAAGAACGTGGTATTGGAACGAAGGAAATGGAAGGGAACGAATAATATTTTTGTGCGTGCTGCAAAATAGTATAACAGAGAATAGAATACCGTGAAATACGATAATCTGAATTGGATTTGCGAGTTTTCAAAGCGAACAGGTTTGAATTTATAGGTTTGACAGTATCGGCATAGCGGCTTTCACAAAGCAAATGCTAACTAACGGCATTTCGTCGAACGGAAAAAAAAATCGCCAAACAAACGAAACAATGTAAATTGTTAAGTGTGGCTAGTTAGATGATTTAAGAACAATTTGATTTGCTTAGGAAAACAATAAACGTCGTATATCTTTACAAATAAAGATACAAATCGGACGCCTTTAATGCAGAAAAATATTATTATGTTATTTATAATATATTTTAAAACAGTAAGAATTAATATCAAGTTACTTACGATAATTAAAAATTTTCTATTGACATTTTCATAATAGAGAAAATATAATGTAATATATACATATATGCTATATTATTGATATATACCGACAAAAGTAATCAAGGATCATTTTTTAGGAAATAATATTTCCAAATTAATTTTACTGTAATAAAACATAATTATATTATATATATTACAATTATTTTACTAGTTATCATAACCAAAGTTATAGCGCCAAGTTGAAGTTAAATGTTGATACTTTAAGCAATTTTTTCTATTAAAAATGTCTTTTCTTTACAAGAAACTTCTCACAGGAAGGCAGTTCTGAAAACTAAAGGTTTTTTGAGTTGGGGGGGTGAGGGGGGGGGGTTTTGTGGCATTTTTTCGACGACCCTCGCTTTCGGTATATAAGCTTTACTTTTCAGACTTTACTTTTCTTTGCCTAGGTTGACCAATCGGCTATTTTATACTTATAGGTCTATGAAAACTATGTTATACGTGTATAATGAGTTGGACACAAAACTACCTGAACTTCTTAACTTTGAAAATTCTTAAAAGAAGATCTAATATTAATTTAAGTCTGTTTAATGTCTTTAGATATGTGCCGCAGTTCATTATTCATGAAAACGTTTTATAACGCTGGAACTAATACTATAACTATTCATGTCCTTCCTTGAAGAATGAGGATTCTTTGTACCTTATTTCACAAACCTTTCTTGAAGCTTGTCAAACGAGCAATCTTATTATTTTCCTTTTCTCAGAAGTCGGAAGGTTACGAATTTCTTTGAGAAAGAAGTGCAGTTTTCATAACAATTCAAACCACCAAATTTAGTCGTCACACCGGTCTTTTTATTTTCGACAGCTTTTAATTTAGATTTGTTGCATCGATAATTATTTTCGATAGTTTATTTTTTTTTTCGGAAATAAACTGCGTCAAAAGTATTTTCTCCTTCTTTGTATAATAAGCATTTATAACGAATCCGATTGGAAGCACTGATACATATTAAAGCCGTTGTACATTGATTTAATTTGAGTATAAAAATAAAATGAAAATATTTCGAATTATGGAATTGATATTTTACCTAACAGTACAATAAAAATATATATATTGAGTATTTCACAATTTAATCGATTTCCAATTAAATTGTTTATTTATAAACATATATTTACGTTATTTTAACATGTATGTACGACAGTTTTAATGTGCATCAATACACAGTAAGTGCGTCCAATCGAATTCGCTATTTCATAGTCTTTTTTATTTTATTAATTTTATTTTTGTTCCATTATTGTTGCAAAATGCTTAATCACATCTTTATTTAATTAACAATGCCTTTATAATTCGTAATTCATGATATTAGATTTGCATATACTATACAGCAGAGTGTCTCGTAAGATGGGTTGGGGCTACATTGGAGGCGGAGAATGGATCAAAGGGAACAAAAAATTCTTATACCATTTTGTGAGATACTTGCTAGAGTTTTCGAATTAGAAAAGGAAATGTCTAAGCCAATAAGCCGCGCCGCGCGAATTCGTAGGACGGCTCACACTCGAGTGGTAATGGCGCCGGAGGGAAAAGAAGCAGGGAGGGGAAAGAAGCGAAATACATGGGACCGCCAGGCAATGAATTCTTAAAATAAGAAAAGACTATGAATAAGGGTATAAAAGCGTTACGACAAAAACGTACAAATGAAATATATACCCTAACAGAAGGATTAAAAAAAAACTCGCTATTTCTGCTAAAACAGCATGATTTAGTTTTTGTATTGACATATGCATCCAATAAAATTTAATTGTACTGAATGTTCAATAATATCCTAAGGAAATAGATCTTCCGTCATTTCTTTTGAAAAAAAAAAAAAAAAAAGAAACTGTTCTGCCATACACACATATATGCAGACATAGGCGTGACTTAGGGGGCAGAGCATTTTTCACTTCCTCCTCAATAAAATTATTATTATAAAGTGACACCTTCGAATATATAATTTTTATTTTTTATTTTTTAACAAAATATTTTTTAACAATTACAAACAATTAAATTTGCGAAAAAGCATTGATCAGGCGATACGCTACGTAACGTTGCTCTGCGGCGAGTTAACGCGTTGTTTGCTAATTCTGTAATTGAAAAGAAAGCTTTCTTTCTTGATTTTGTGCATTGAATATTCTGTTTTGTATAATTTGTTTTCCATGTAAAAGATAATCTACATACATTGCTTTAAATATGAAGCGTCACTACAGCCTGAATATTAAGATATTGAACTACTATATATATTCATTTAAATGAATTAATTTCAGAAATGATAATTGCGTGCCGATATGATTGTCGGACTTTCGACGCAATTAATCTGAAATAATAATAATCCCTCCAAATTTCCCAAATCTTAAAAATCTGTAATAATCTACATACTTCAATACATTTATCTTCCACTCTCAATAATGTAAAGACTATTTAAAAAAAGGTTATTATTTGAAATGTTTTGCCTTGTCTCTCCTCCCCCTCTCCTAATATTTTTTTTCCAAATCGATGTCATTGTACGCAAATATAATCTTTGTAGCTTATTTATTTTAATTAATCAATTAGAATACATTTTTCCCCCACTAACATTTTTCTATAAACTTCCACAGTTGCATATAATTAAGCAATTTTTTTATGAAATTCTTCAATACTTTAAATATTAATACTATCTGATTTTATTCAATATTTTAACATACGTTCTTCTGTATAATCCGGAAATTTTCGGAGAAAAATTTCTTGCGCTTCAAGAAATTGTGTGTTATATATTTAACGAGTAGAGCGATTTTCTTGACGAGCTATTCCGTACTTAGCTACGTCATAACTGCTTGCTACCTACTTCGGTCGATGAACGAAATTTGAGAAAGAATAGGCTTTGTGCCAGTGACAATCGTTACAAATCAGCGTACAAATTGCAGAATTTTACCTTTCTTCAATTTTCAAAAGAAAAACACTGCCAAAACCTGTTTGTCCTTGCACCTTGTTCCTGCTAAAACATAAAGAATTCTATTCTTGAAAAGGATACAATTCTTGAAAAGAAAAAACAGAATTGATCTAAAACACTCTTCTATTGAAAAAAAGTACTATTATTATAGATAGAAGATCTGGCATTTCTAAACTAACTGTCTATAGATATGATTTATTCGCAGAAATTTTGACAATTTTGCCACAAATCATCGTTACATAAATTATATAATAGTAAAGCTACAGCCAATTTTGTCATTTTCAATAAAAATTGCAAGATTTATTAGAATTGAATGTAGAATTCAGTAAATATTTTACATAACCGATTGATAAAATAATGATTAATTAAGCTTTATTAGCCTGACGAAGCTTCGCTCAGAACGAATGATTTGTCAGCGGGCACGATCAGGAATTTGTACGGCCGGCGGTGATTCATCCGTGAAGTAGTTATGCATCGCAGCGGTTCGTTGTGTGGCACTTCCGCCATCATCGGCAACTCTAGCGCCGGTTTTGAGGGTGTAACAAAAGAAATTGGAACGCCGAACGGGATCGGCCGAAATACATTCCGGGCCCGTGTGCCAAAGAGCGTAGTTACGTGCGTCATCATTAGATAACGATGCCAAGTCACATGATTTTTCATCGCAGAATCTTTAGCAATGGGCTTTACACAATCCTCCCTTGCATTACATCATACTCCGGCGATCTCGATAAGCGTTTCATCATTTCAAAAAAGAAAACAATAAGTTAAAGAGATCTTCCAAATTATTAACAATATCTTTAGTTATCCAATTTTTTACCTGATGCTTTTAGTATTAATCGAATATAAACAAATTTATTTGAATCAGAACTGTGATTTTTCTGACTTTTATCTGACGATTTCTTGGATTTGATTTTTTCTTTTTGTTTTTAAAGAGAAAATGAAAAAATGCGGTAATTTTCAAAATATTATTTAGCTGAATCGTAAAATATGTAACATTAGAATATTTATATAGTTACAAATTAAACACGTTTGTCAAATCTGCGCAGATTGTATCACAAGTGTTATAGAATGTGCATATACATATATAATACAAAAGAGAAGTAAAAATATCTCTATAGATCTATATTATTTTAGAGAACGTTTGTTTACGACCATGGGCTTTCGAGCGCATCTCAAATAAAATGATTCGCGGGTTGGACAACGCATTAATTTACACGTCCACAAAGGAAGCTTGTCTCGCGGCTTGCTTAAACGAGCACCGCTTCACCTGTCGCTCTGTTGAATATAATTATGTGACGCTCCAGTGTCATCTAAGTGATTCAGATCGTCGAACGACGGGTCAATACGTTCAATTCGTGGATGCGCAAGGAGTGGATTATTTCGAAAATTTATGCCTGAAAGGTAAGCGGTTGCGAAGAGAATATTGGAAAAATAATTCTAGATATATATTGTCGATGGAAAAGAAATAAAAATTGTCTATTTAATCGGATGCTAACAGGAAAAGAGGCATGTAAGGCTCAAAGGATCTTCCAGATGCCCAGAATCGGTGTGGCAGACGATAAGGTTGCACAATACGCAGGCCTGCACTATTATACGGACAAAGAGTTGCAGGTCCAGAGCGAGTCCGCTTGCCGATTAGCCTGCGAAATCGAGAATGAGTTTCTTTGCAGATCTTTCCTTTACCGCGGCGCGCCACAAGGATCGGCTTATAATTGTCAGCTCTTCCATTTGGATCACTGGACTCTCCCAGATGGACCTTCCACGTATCTTAACGCGGAGAGGCCTTTGATCGATAATGGAGAACGAGTTGGCACCTACTTTGAGAATTTCTGCGAAAGTAAGGGGTGTAAATTAAGAGAATTTAAACATGTATGCGCGATGTATTAATCATACGTTATTATTTTAGAGGGTACCGGGCCAATATCGGACCCGTTGCCAGTCGTTTTTGAAACTACGGAAGATTCTACGATAAACAATCTCACCCGAAACGACATTAATTGCGACAAGACCGGAACTTGTTATGATGGTACGGAATTGATATAATAATATAATATCATATAAAAATGTATAAATTTAATATCAATCTTGTCTAATTTAATATTAATCTTAATGATTAATATTACAGTATCGGTTGACTGCAAAGATACTCGTATTGCTGTCCAAGTTCGTACAAATAAGCCTTTCAATGGACGTATTTATGCTCTCGGACGATCTGAGACTTGTAATATTGATGTTATTAATAGCGATCTCTTCAGGCTCGACCTCACGATGAGCGGACAAGATTGTAACACTCAAAGCGTGGTAAGTATAATATATAAAATGATGATAATAAACATTGAAAAGTAATGTAACATTACTGCATTTTTTAAAGAGATTTTTTTAGTTGTAATAATTTTTGAAAATTATTTTGTTTGCATTCTTCTAAATATTAATTCTTGCATACGTTACAATTTTATAATAACAATATTTTCTATTGATGCCTGAGAAATATGCATGCTTAAAAGAAATTACCTCAAGCAATTAGCACTATTAAGTTACAAATATTGTATCACATGCCCAACATTCTCAATCTGTCACATTTGATCATTATTTGATCATTGACTAACACTGCACATTGCACAGTTGTCATCAATACCCAACATAATTGTTTTCTCACATCTTTATATTAAAAAAAAAAAATCTATAAAGAATTTACGCTAATGCACGTCCCTCTCTCTTTGAGTACATAATCTCTGTTTGTACTTTCTTTTCACCATGGCAGCGTGACGGTTTTCAGACTGGAATATATTCAAACACGGTTGTACTGCAACATCATTCCGTGGTAATGACAAAGGCCGACAAAATCTACAAAGTTAAATGCACATACGATATGTCCTCGAAGAATATTACATTTGGCATGATGCCGATCAGAGATCCAGAAATGATCAGTATTACTAGTGCACCGGAAGCACCTCCACCAAGAATTCGCATCCTCGACAGCCGATCTCGAGAAGTTGAAACTGTACGCATTGGTGACAAATTGACATTCAGAATCGAAATCCCGGAGGACAGTAAGTTTGCTTTCAGCGAATTAATTTTTCTCTCAAAAAAGAAAGAAAAGTTAATTCAATAACGAGATGAGTTCCTGACAATTTACATAAATTAATATTAATATTTTGCAGCTCCTTACGGCATTTTCGCTCGCAGTTGCGTAGCTATGGCAAAGGACTCGAAAAGCACGTTTCAAATTATCGACGACGAAGGGTAAGTCGATTTTATTCTGTTTAATATTTCTCATTTATGCTTAGTAAAAAAAAATAAAAAAAGCAAAAATAAAAAACAAAATCTTAAACATTTAAATTTTCAGATGTCCCGTCGATCCTTCCATCTTCCCTAGTTTCACTCCCGATGGTAACGCTCTGCAATCTGTATACGAGGCCTTTAGGTTCACCGAATCTTACGGTGTGATCTTCCAGTGTAACGTGAAATACTGTCTAGGACCTTGCGAACCGGTAATTAATTTCTCATTTCTCTTATTATAGGAAAAGGAAGCCTCTATATAATTTCTTTCATTTCAGGCTGTTTGCGAATGGGGACGTGAATCCGTAGAATCGTGGGGCAAGAGACGCAGAAGAAGTATTGCAAACTCGACGGAGGAGAAAGCTGAAGATATGACTCTGTCTCAAGAGATTTTAGTTCTCGACTTTGGCGATGAGAAACAGTCCGATTTTCTAAAGAGCGATGCCAGCATAGACTTTAACGAAGCAGGTAAAATTATGAATATAGTATACCTAAGAATAAGATGTTTCAACTCGCTACAAAATTTGAATGCGTTATTTGCAGACAAAACAGTGACCATTGTGGAGCCATGTCCAACGAAAACTTCGGTGCTAGCGCTCGGGGTGACATGCGCTCTTTTGGTGCTTATCTATATTTCTACGATTTTCTGTTATTATATGAAGAAATGGTTGACACCTCGCAAAATGATGCCTTAAAGAACGAAAAGAATTCGTTCGCAGAGCGCATTTGCAAAAGTAAATGGGAAAAAACGATAACGAAGAGTGCGAGAGTTCACACATACATTCACACGCACACACACGCATACTCATGTCGTAAGTTATCAAAGAATTCATACTTCGCCCTTTCATTTCTATTGTATGTTCATTTTCATTATATCTACAATGGATAAAGCGCACACATAAAGAGATGGAAGATAAGAAATCGATATTCAAAAGAGATAATCATATTATCATGACGCTCATCTGAACTACCCTTAATGCATTTAGCATTCTATACAATATATCATTGATGGTTATACGGAGATCGATTATAGAAATCGATTATATCACGTCAATGAATACTGATATTATCGCTACAATGCTTATTAATATGGACCAACATTTTCGACAGAATTATTTAAAACTGTTAATAATAGAAAGCATGAAAATAAGTCTACGCAAATATTAAAAAATTACTTTGACCGACGAGATGAAGATCATACGAATCTCTTGTACTATGCATATATTGAAATGCAAACACCTACGCGTACTCGAGATCTCGGACAAAGAGGATGACTCGACTCGTCTCAGCTGAAGTAATATTTAGCAAGGAACAGCTCATGAATATCGTAACTTTTACGAAGGTAACATATTTTAAGACGGTCACAGATTATATAACAAATACGTAAATTGTAACAGTGCAATATTACATTTTCGTTAAATGTTAAATATATTAGACGACTGCCAGGCTTTAATATACCACAATCACTTCGTGTGGATGCGTGTACTTAACAAGCTATTTATTTTTGGCCACTAAAATGTGCTGAAATATTGTTGAAATAGCAATTGCGACTGGTTTTTTTTTTTGTGCTGACGTGATTTATTTTTACATATGAGGAAAACACAATGCTACATCAGCAACTGTGATTGAAATTTGAATGATGGTTTGCGCATGTCGGACGTTGGAAGTGTTGAAAAGTTGGCGACCGACTCTTCCGCACAACATACATACAAACACACGCATACGTACACATACGACATATTTCGCAGAGCTCACTCGCGACTAAGACCACCTTGAAAATGCAATCAGTAGATTTTATTTAAGAATATTCTTAGAAACAGCTAACTGTGTCCTCTAGTGGCTACTTCTGATCGGGTTGCAAGGAGAACAGGAGCGAGCGACGAATTTATTTTTAATGTTGCTCGAAGTGAAATTTTTGGTATTGTCCGAACGATTGAGACAGTTTTGGTTTATAGTAACGGAGATCGATTTGTAACCCGCATCAAGACTAGCGATATTTAAAGGTTCACGCTTCACTAACGTCTTTAATGATACAAATAGCATTAAGATAGCAATTAAGCATGTAAGCATAGACGAATGAAGGAAAAAAAGAGAATAACTGAGAAAATATGTTCTCGGATTTAGCGAATTCTTGAAGTGGTTCGTACTTTTTACTAAAGAAAAAAAGAAGAAATCTCAGAAGAAAAAGACAACGATAAATTTTATTCACGTGCACAAGTTTCATTCATCTGAAAAAGACCATCAATATCATAGCGATTATAATTGGTGTTGGGAACTGAATTAACTGAGGCGAAGAAAATGTCTCAAAGTATGAACTTCTTGTAAGAAGCCGTTAAAACTCTTTCAAGACTTACAAGCAGGAGTACCTCTACTCGTGAAACTCGTACTGATACTGAAAATGATGAAAGAGAAGCACTCGATCATTCAGTTACTGTAGATAGTCTTCTGCGTGTTTCTGAAATTCGAAAGACTTTGAAATTTTAGCTGTACGCGTTCAGAGTGTTAAGACAAGAAATACTCGAGGTACAATGTACTATCGGCGAGATAAGTCGCCGAATAATTCTCTATAAGGATAATGATATTTTCTTCCAACTTATTAACTCCACTCAATTTATAAACTCGCTCAATTTATAAATATTTTACGGAACATTCTTCTCGTTTCTTCAAATACTACCATAATGAATGTGAACACGTAAATATCTATTTTGAAATAAAATCTTTATTTTAAAAATAAATATGTAAATAAATACTTCAGTATATTATATTTTGTTAATTTATGGCGTAAATGTCGAGACGAGAGAAACATATTAACATAAAAGTAGGAATAAAAGTATTTGATTCGAAAATATACACTTTATAAGAATCAATTTTACAATCATTTTATTTCTTTATAATTAATTATTAAGTAATTTATAAATAAAAAATACGTATTCATTTGGAATGTAGTGACATATCAATTTGATATTATAAACGAATTTCGTTTTACTCTGGAGACGCTACGTAAACAGTATAAATTGGGTGGAGTAAATTAAGACTTCCGGTTAAGGTGCTTGCTCTAAAAGGGTCACAAACAAAATTGACAATTTTTTTTTAATCAAAAGAATGGAGAAGGATTAAAAAAGATAGTTTCATTAATAATTTAATTATTTGAAATTTCCTTTTAATTTAACAGGATACGTTTTTAAGAAGGCAATAAAAGAAAGAATTGAAGTAAATTATTATTAGAATTATTAAAATTATTGAAATTTTTATCGAGTTTATGTTGTGTTGAAACAATATTTATTTATTTAGAAACGCTTATGTGACTCCTTATACAAAACAATTTACAAAATGTATATATTTATATGTATATTATTAAGTCGAATTGTGCAGTAACATTCAGAAATGAACACACATACGCATCAATCACATATATTTGTACCCTATTTATATACGCGAATGTTTCAATAATTAAACTCAGATCAGTTTTGACAGAATCTTTTTTTCTTTTCTAACCATTTATTTACAGATCTGCTTGCCAGAAATGGTACAGTGCCTACAAAATCGCCAAAACTTTTAGCTTAGATGACAAATATGTAAATGACATAAGATTTATTTTTCTATAAAAGGATTGGCTTGCGCAAATAAAATATTATTTACAAAAACTAAAGCTACGGAAAATGTGGCAAAGATCACTCGTATCAGAAATTAAAAATAGATTCAATTATCGATCAAGTAATTGATATTTTACAATTTCTTCCATGTAAATAAATCATCAGCCTGGTCTTGCGCCAACGAATCATTACACCGAACTAGTGACTAATCGATCTGAATATAGAAACATATTATATGAACGGTGCACGTGTGTATGTTTATTATTACGATGAATAATTATAGACTGATATCGTTTGACATACTTAAAGATAGAGCAACTGCGTTTGTTTAAATAAACGTCTCGATAAACACGAATCCTTATTTTCTAAACTCAACATTTGTCCTTCAAATGATTAATATATTTCATGCATAAACACAAAAAAAAATTATATAATTTCATAAATTTTAATATTTATTTTTTGCTAATATTTTGCTATTATGAAGTTGCGTTCTTTCTATTCACATTTTTTAGGCTCTTTTAACGTTTTTGTAACGTTATTATAACGTTTTGTAACGTTTTTGTAACGGCTGTATTTGCGCGAGAATATCGATCGACCAGTGCATTTTAGAAACATCGATAACACGCGTCCCACGGATAAAACAGCATCTTTTTACCGCGCGTATCATTTTTTTTTAATTGCTCGGTCGATAAAGCAAATCGTCCGAGCGGAATTGCAGCGTGTTTTGCGCCGTGAATCCTCTGCGATCGAAATTGTGGGGTGATATACATATATATATATATATATATATACATATATATATATATATATATACATACATGTTTCACCCTCATGGAATTCTACTTTCTCGATAGAAGGATAAGGGGAAAAGAGAGAAAGAGGGAGCGAGAGCGTTGAATCGTCGAGTCTTATTACTATAGCAAACAACCAGTCAACCTCGATCCGCCTTCGCCAATGATAAGATAAAGGTTAGTTCGTGTGCGTATATATACACACGTATATGTCAAACTCGTAAAAAAAAAAAAAAAAAAAAAAAAAAAAAAAACAAATCATCGATGTTGCACCGCGGCTGAGTTCTCTCATATGTGTGTGTCAGTGATGAATGTCCACACACAGGCGTGATAAGGTTTCTTCTCATTGTTTGCGGAATTTCCGCAACGGAGTTGCATCGATCGATCATCCATCCGTCCTTCCGTCCATGCGTCTGTCCGTCGGTTCATTCATTGTGTGGTTCTCGCTGGTTCGCTCGTTCGCTTCTCGATTGTCCGCTTTTGCGGTGGCTACGTCGCTGCGCGTGACGAACGGATACGCGTAGAAACGTATCTCTCGTGACGCACGGACGGAGGAATCTCGGTGAAACGAGAGTTTCGTGAGCCGTTGCGGAGCGCCGAAAGCGGTTCCGCCTGAGGTTAGCCTGTTCAGAGGCAGGTATGCGCACGAGTAGGCGCCATCGTACGACCGCCTACGGAGGAGGTATATTTCTACACATTCAACAACGCGGGCTGACTAGATTCTCGAATCTCACTGAACGCGCAACATTTACGTATACACGTTGCATAATCAGGGACACTAATTCAATAACTTTATGGATTAGATAAATTTACACATTCGATATTTTTCAGCTTGAAAAGGCAATAATTTTTTATTATAGAATAAATATAAGTATCTACCGGACAGACTCCAGTGGATATTCAGAGAACCCCTACATATCCTCTGAATGTCCAAGAATGTCTGTGGGATAAAACGTATTATGTGGGTTGATATTTTTGTGAAAATATCATAACAAAAGAATGAGCAAAAAAAAATTATTATTATCTTATTCTACGAGTTCTTTATTAATATTTACATTCTAAAATGTTCTGTCTATTTAGATCGTCGAGATGTAAATCCAATTTAGTTTAAAAAAATATATAAACGTTTAGTCGATCCGTCCCTGCTATATGATTAGATTCGACGCTATGCACGCATACACGACACGTAATATACGCTGCACGCATGCATTAACGCAACTGTGTATATGTGTGTGTATTGCTCTCCCAGTTAGTATGCACATAAATAAATTTAGCTTATAAACTGTACGATTACGATTTCAACAAGTGCCGCTCTTTATTCTGGATAAAAGATGAGTATGTATATACATATACAGTTGTTTCCCAACGGCCATGGTCGCTTATCGCACTTATATTCACAATGTGTCATAGTTCACGAATTCTTTCCGCAACGAATCCGCTGCTATCTAGCAACTGTACTGTTGGAATTACATGGACGATGCCAACTCAAAACGCAAATATTCGTAAAATCTATAAATACAAAGCGTAAGTAATATGCGGAAACCGTGTATTACGAAAACGTAACAGAGCCAGTGCCAGATATCAATCATTAAATTAGAAACGCAGTCTGTCTGTTTTGTGTACTATACATAACTTCGATAAATATTATGGATAGTTGACAAATTGTGAAATAAGAGGAATTAACGGCATACATTATAGACGTAGAATCTAATGGGAGGAATAATGAAAATCTAAATGCGTGAAACAAATTTTGGCAACAGCAATCAATATGAAATATACAGGGTATAATAATAGCAAATTTTTGAATGAGGGCCAACTAAAACAAAACTTAATACGATTCTGAGATTAGATTTAATCTATCGCCCCCCCCATACACACACACACACAACAAACACATATACACGAAGTTAAGCGTTGTAGGCGACCGCCTGTCTCGTTTTGCCAACAAGCTTGATCCTTTTATCTACGAGTCAAACAAAAAAGTTGAAAAGACATTTAATATTATTTTCGATACAAATCTCACTTTATATTCTTTTCATCAAACTTTATATTCTTTTTTCTTCATTTATTTCATATATTCATGTATACAACTAGTTTTTGTTGTTGAGTAAGATAGGCGTGGGCCACACGAATATTGGATTGAAGGCAAAGTTTCATACAGGATATTGGTAAATAGAGACTTGTGTGGCTCATCTATCTTTTTCTTCTCGTTCTTTATCATTTCTATAAAACCTTCCCGTTGGCCTTTCCCGTGTATAAGTTCGTGGAACGAGAGCGCGGAAAGCGAAGGCTATAATAGCCGCATGAGCGAGTGCGAAGGAAGAAGCGAGACAGAAATGGTCGATGTACATCATTTGGGCGCCGAGAAGTCTGGCGCGACCAAGCCAGGCCAGAGGCACGTCTTTGCTTACATGACTATTTGGGGCGCCAAGCTGGTGGCGCGGCGGTACGAGGTACGACCACGACGGCGGATAGAATTGAGGATCATGGAGCAGGATGGACGGTGCGGCGGGGTAAGAAGAGGGGAGGGCGTAGGTAGACGTCCGAGCACGTCCACTGTGTTGAGAGACTGCAGGGCCGCCGGCGAGTAAGGAGAAAAGGGAGAGGTTGCCCGAAGGGGACTCCGCAGGCCACATTCCAGAAGAGCGCGAGTTTTCAAACATGCCTGGCCTGCGTGAATGTAGGTCCATGACCGATCCCTATAATACGCACACAACGATCGCTTACGGACTGCGAGCTGTGAGTTGCATTTCGTCCCTCGTCTTGTCTCTCCTATGTCCACTGCTCGAACGACTCCCCCCATGGTGCGTCTCTCTTCCCTCTTAATGCTGCTCTATCGCACACAGACGTATTATACACATATACGTAAACTCTCCCTTCTTCCTTCTCCTACGTATGTTCTCCCTTTCCTCGTTCCTCGCGCTAACCCGGACGACCAGGCCGAGCTGGCGACACCCTGTCTGGCAAGACCGGCCGGCGGACAAAAGAGGGGGCGCCTGCTATGTTGCCACATCTTCTGTCTTCATGCTGCGTGCTGCGCCTACCTTCGGTCCCAAGGACAAATCCGACGAGCTGTGCCAGCCGTCCCGACAGGCGACTGCTGGTCTACTGTTGCCTCGACTCGACGATGTTTTCCTTATGATGCTTGTCGCCAATATTATTCTTAACGAATACTTTCATTCCGCTCGCTAGAATGCGAAAAATCGGAATATGGAATAACTAGATGAAAAATGCAAAAAGTAGCCATGTAAAGAAATTTCCTGCAATCACTCCAACCAATCGACATAAGTAAATAACATAAAGTAAAAAAAAGATAATAATAAAAAAAAAACTTTATAAAATTATTCGATGGAATGCGCAACATTATTGCGACGCAATTGATATTATCAATTGCTCGTATAGTAAATCGGCAGGAAGATCTCAGTTTCACGGACGCAGGTAGTGGAATACTTGAGCGATGAGTTGTACCTATATAACTATACATGAAGGCCGATCTGCACGAGAAGGCAGGTGCCTTCTCGCTGTACGGTGGACGTGTTCAAAAGCAGGCCTCATCGTGATGAGCGAGCACAAGAATAGCCGCCGTGATTCTTGGAAATAGAGTAGGGTGCCTCTTCAGAGAACTGCGAGAGGATTCGTTGGCATCCTTGATTTCTGCCGGTGGCGCGAATCGTGGAAATTTACGAGGCCTCGTCCGCTTCTTTTTATCGGTCTATCTTACTCACGCGCTCGTTCATCGAAGTATATGCGAGCGTATGGCTTGCGTCATTGCCTCGCGGGTCTCTCCGCGCGCGTTCGTATGCGTTGCGGCCTACGTGTGGCTAAGAAGAGACATGGCAACGGCGCGTGAAGCTAAACATATTAACTGTCGGCTCACGCCACAAAAACAACATGATCTCATTCCACGGCGCATATGCAAGAGGCTATCGTATACCTCAAAATTTCATTCAAAAGCAACTCCAATGGCATGAGAGAAAAAAAAACGAAAGAGAGCAAAAAGAAGATTGTAGAATTCTTTTATTAAATAAAAAAAAAAGATTATAAAAGCACGAATATATATTGGTGATAACGATTACCTAACGTTGAACTGAAGGATTATTCTAGTTTCAATTAAAGAAAATAATTCCAATTCTACTTTACCGTAAAGTAAAGTTATAAGACAGGCGATTTCTAATTCAATAAGCTTAACATTAGCTGTAAGCCATAAGCGTTTTTCCTGGAAGGCAAAATTCCCTCACCCACTAGCCGCTTTACCTGACTAAAAGTTCCTACACTACCGCCGACTCATACATTCACATGATATATGTACTATAATGTTCATATCTTGACATACGTTAGTGACCTGATCTATATTATATATTTAGTTTTTCGAGGAATAGATCTTGGGGGATTGATTACAATCCGTTTAAATTTTATGCAATGATACTATTTCTATTTTAAAAATCTATGGATGCTACATAATATTCTTGTAATAAATTATAAAAAAAAATTGTTACATTCCGTGCGTGTTCGACTTTATTTTGAAAAGTCGAACGAAGGAGACAGGATTAACTTAAAGAGAAAGGCGAGCAAAAATCGGGGCTCCATGCTGGCTGCAACGCGAACTGCTAAGCGGCACGCAACGCAAGCAAGCAAACAGGCAGGCAGGCAGGCAGTCGCAGTAGACAACATGGCGCCGAAAGCGTCGTCGTCATGCCGGCGTGACGTTTCCCGCGCGCGTCATTAACGGAAGTAAGTCCACAAAATGGCGGAGTTTTACGGCGAGGTGTGAAAGGGAAGAGAGAAAGGAGAGGACATGGGGTGTCTATGCTCGCGGGCAGTTAGGTAGGCGATCAAGGCAGAATGACGAGAGATCCTGTAGAAAGAGAGGAGGTTAGGTCGGTGGCATAGAGAAAGAAGAATGACTGGTAGCCGCCTTCAGCGGTAGACTAGCTAGCGTACTGTACGAATGGGGCAACGATGTGTCGAGGGGGCGAGCATTAAATGAAAAGAGAGAAAACGATGAAAGTGATAGGTTGAACGCAGATAGCGCTAAAGAAGTGTCGAGCGAGTGGGGATACGCAGAGGAGAGGCCGCAAGGGAGTGCAAGAAGAGAGACCGAAGGAATGAGAGAGCAAGAGATGGCGATAGAGCGGAGGGGAAAGACCAGTGAGAAGCAGCGGCAGACTCGCCGGTGGGGATGAAAATTAGTTACGGCATCCAAGACCTAAAAGGAACTCCGGCGCCGCACGGTCAGATCGCATCGTGCAATGTTAAGCGTTAAGGTAGTCTCGTGCGTCTTTGACAGTGCCGGTTTCGAAATTTGTAGTAACTGTTACCTGCATCGTCATTATAATCGGACTTGTGATCAATGTGACGGCCATTGCAGGTGCGACATAGTTATGTGTGTATAATATTTTTAATAAAAAGAAAAACTTATTGACGTGGTGAGATGCTCAGTGAGGATAACTCAGTGAAAATGATTCATACAAAGCAATCGGTGCATCAACATCAGCAGCAGAATATGCGAAAATCTGTGGGCGTTATGGGTACCAGGCGTATCTTTACAACAGCTTTTAAAATCAAGGTTCTGGATTCGTATAGGCATGACAAAGACTGTCGGCAGAATCAACGTGCTACTGCAAGAAAGTACGGTATTCACCGTCGTCAAATACAAAAATGGCTGCAGTGTGAGGAACAGCTCAGAAATAACGTTGAAAATGGGAATTCTGGCACCGTTTCATCGGCAACTGCTTCTTCTGCGAGTGTTTCTAAATCTGATACTGTGACGGAAGTCACAGGGAGTTCTGTGATTCCAGCAACGCCGGCCTTGAACCTCAACCTCGCCAGACAGCACGGCGACGAGCTGACTACACAGCAAGGGCCCCCACCTTCTCATCCTCCGCATGGCAGTGCACCCTCCTCGCCCCAATATTGCCTTCAATCTATTACCACCAATACGGTGGTGCCTGTGTGTTTAACATCTGTGACCTATCAAGAATATTCATCGGAACCACATCTTCGTTTGTTCGAAGAACGCGAAGATAGAGTTCACATACCAGAGATTCATGGATATTCGGACGCGCATGTGGATCAGGACCGTAATTACTACTTATTGAACGGAGACAGACAACAAGATGCAGAAGCGGCTTCAACGTTTGGTGATAGGAACGAGGTGAAGGTATATCAAACTTTAACGAGTTACCATTCCCCACATCAGGAACATCGATACAACGTGAACGATATCAATAATAGCGCACGTAATCATTCGCCGAATCATCATCCGCAGCAGAGTTATGGGAACGTCGATTCAATCGACGGGAGATCGTACAGCCTGCTAGCGCCGTCGATGATAAAGACAGAGCCAGCGAGTCCAGACACAGCGGCGACGTCAGGGCCGTATGAATCGGTGGGTTCTCCCAATGGCCCACGGATCCCGCTCTCGCCAGTATCGCATCAAGGCGTTGATAGCGGTGGCTCTTCCTCGTCCGTTCACTTTGCTGATTCTTCACGAACTCCTGCAAGCCCGTACATGCACGTGCATGCGCATGAGCACGCACACACGTGCCGCCCATTGAATTCCGAGAAGCCTATCCCATCACTCCTGCACGAGCAAGAGAGAAAGTCGGAGGAGACAACGCAGCATACCGAAGAGAAAAAAGAGGAAGAAATGCAGGAGAAGACAGAATATTCCAGGACGTTGATCAAAGAAGAAGTGCACTTGGATGAGGAAGAGGTTGTTTATAACGAAGGGGAAGAAGCAACTGTATCCTCGTGTGTTGACTATCAACGACCACCTGTTGGCGAGTCGTCACTAGATACTTCAGCAATGGATCCTATGTACGTGCATCCTCGCATGCACGATCGCGTTAGTTACTCCTTGCCTTCGAGTCCTCGTGATTGGTCTAGCGCTGGAAGATCTAGAAGTAGCTTGTCGGACAGTGAGGTAGATCCTCTCATGCCCTCTAACAGCTTGAATATGTCTAGCAATTTTACTCGTAGACGATCTTTCCCCTTGAGTTTTAAACTCAAGGTTCTCGACACTTTCCATCGGGATGAGAGAGTAAAGGGAAATCAAAGAGCTACCGCGAGACTATTTGGCATAAATCGTCGTCAGGTACAGAAATGGCTGGAACAAGAGGCAGGTCTCAAAGATGAAATCACTCTTCGAGGAGATTCATGTCAACGATTGAGCCCTATCCAAGATGACTCGCCATTGGATTTGACGACAACAAGTTACACTTCGTTAGGACAAGTTACAAATTGTGTTTCGTTGTTGCGTGACCGACTTCAGATTGAACATGAACTATCGCCAACGCACATCCTTGGCGATGCTGGTTTCATTTCTTCTCAACATCCCTCTAATTATCAGCACTGCACTGGAACAGAACCATGCTCTGAAGTAGAATCCGTAGCGCCCTGTAATCTGTCTTACTCCATAGATAGTCCTACTACAATGTCGACGACATCTTACTCCGTAGATAGTCCTACTACAATGTCGACGACATCTTCTTATCAAGAGCTGTCTTTAAGAGAATCCTGTTACACGGAGCCTTCGATTAAAACGTACTACTATTCGCCTAGATATTCCACGCCAAATTCCGTGGTTTCTAACTTTTCCGAAGGATGCGAGCAAAGATTTTCACCTCTGAAGAGACAACATTGTATGTTTGCTTGCTGCTACGATGCGATGCCATCGCCGAAAAGATTCTGCGACAGGTACGCTGATGCGGACGACTACGATACACCGCCTCAGGATATACCTCTTTGTCTTGTAAAACGGAAATCAATAGTGGAACTCTCTCGAACGGAATTGGTTACAAAATCAATCAGTACTGTATCGACTTCGAATAATCCTGATGCCATCACTTTCAAGCCTTACTTAGATAATCCAGTGAGTAAACCCATGAAGAAGCACATCATCCAGCGCAATTTTTCTTCCATCAGTAGTCAAATCAACAATAAATATAATATCAAAAATGATAATTGCCAGATAATTTGTAATTTTGATGAGAGCCAAAGTCACAATTATGATTTTGAGCGTAATTTGCGAGTGCACTGGAGATATGGATCCGATTTAGATATAAATCCGTATATAAATCAATTTTCGCAGAAGAGCGCGTTTGTTGGCGTATCTTCACTCTACAATCTGTAATTTCTTTTTGCATATTAATGATCAAACGTTAATAATAGAAAACGTAGACTTTTGAAACAATCGTCAATCGCGCCTATATTTCTTTCGTTTCATTCTACATGGATATATTTCTTTAAAAGTAAAAAAAAAAACATAATGATTGGGATAATGATTGGATTGCGTTATAGTCAATTAGCTTGGGGGCATAAAAATCAGACTCGTAGGTTTCTCGGGTGAGAATGTACCGGCGAAAGATCGATTGGTGCGTGATCTACTACACGTAGCAGACCACGTAAGCACTTATCGTTTCCACGGATCGTCAGTACAGCGTTATACATCGAGATAAAGTCTTAATCGGCCATTGGACGACCCGAGGCATGGAAGGAGATTAACATGGTCGTGTCCTCGACTGGCGTCTTCTTCTAACTTCATCAGATCTGCTCGACTCTTTTCCCCTCCACCGCCATCCGCTCATTCCTTTTAAAAACTCTCTTGTGTAGATATTCTAGCAGATCTTTTTTCATCACTTTATCATCGAGATTAGAGGTGGTTATCGGCTAGGCCGTTTAGAGGTCGAATTCGTTTGCTATAATTATAGAATTATGTCAGAGCGCGCAGCCATTGCGTTGCATCGAAAGAAAGTTCGCGGAAAGAAATGTTTAAGCCGAAGTATCGTAAAATGCAATAAATCTGTTCTTGCAACATGATATGCAATGAAATCAGACAATCTCGTATGCAAGATATTTTTAGCTTAGTATTTGTCTAAGCAAATTTTTAAGTTCAACTTTTGATATCGACATTGCATATTGTGCTGTACAGATGCATTGCATTGAATAAAAACAACACTTTTAGGTCATGTTTCTTCCATTTTGTTTTATATGGAAAGTCATCCGCAGACGGACGTTGATCGCACGATTTCTTAGTATCGTGCCGCCCATAGCTTTCCGCGAACTGGTCGCGCGATCACCTTCATCACTGATCATCGCGAATATGCATTCGATCTGCAGAAATCACTTAATTGCTCAAACAATTTCTTCCACGTGCGCACATATCACACGCGTACCATGTTATACAATAAAACTATGTCATCTCTCCCTTCTCATTGTTTGACAGTTGTTTACTTCTTGCTTTCATTATTATCACTTGAATGGCCTGTCTGTAAATATGTAAATAAAAATGTAAATATTTAAAATGTAAATATTTAAAGAAACTAGTAAGAGTATGACATTACTGAATCATCGAAGACTTCTACGATGAATTCAGTGGGTGACAGTATATATGTATTATAGTGTTATTTTAAAATGTTTAGAGTTTAATCAATTTTTTCCTTTGGGAGAAATAATCTATTTTTATATGATTACGTTTGAAAAAACTTAAAAAAAGTAAAAAAACTATGAGATGGGAATTTGAAATAAAATAAACCACTTCCGCAGAGACCATTTCTCGTGCCTTCTTTTTGTCGGTTTAAGACAAAATGTGAATCGTTTTTCATGCATGATAAAGATGTATATATTTGTGTACTTGTTACAACGCATATATTAATATTTTTAGAAGATAATAGACACAATAGAAAGCCCGATTCGCTCATTGTGCACTTCGTTCTCTGCAAACTAACTTTGCTGGGAAATGACGAAAATGTCATGCGATTAAATATATTAATGACAGGAAGTCATTGCATATTCTTCGGACACAAAAGAACGGTGATTTGAAAGAATTTGCTAGTTGACAGTAAAATTAGACGAGGGCAAAGGAGATTAAAAAGACACACGAGAACGGCTCTGAATGCAATTACGTGCCTTATGTAATATATTTATATTTTAATTGTATAATTGCACGTACGAAACATCGTACGTGATAAGACAAATCCTGGTATAAAATACATTAATTATATAATGAATTGAATATATATTGTAGAATAATATTATCTAAAACAGAATGTTAGTATCTAGTATAGATCAACTTAGAAGTGATTGTCGATTGCTATTCATATTACTTATGTACAACTTACATTCAAATTATAAAAGTTTCGTATTCAACAATGATAATTTATACGTAGAAAGCTACGTATCGGTTTATATGTATTAGTTAATTATCATTGAGTCAACTTCGCCATTACATATCATATGAACAATAAATAATGAACATGGCGAGTACTGTCATTTTAAATATTTAAGTCTTTGTATTCTGACAATTAATGATGCCTCTGTCCAACTGTCCCTTTACAGAGGTAGAGAAATTGTTCAACCTTATATTGAACAATATATGAAAAATTAATATAATTCTTCACTCTCTTTATTCTAACAGCATTTGTTCTAAAAAATATTAAAAAATACGATTCATTAGATAAATAAATTTTTTTCTTTTATATTTTGCGCAATTAATTTATACACAAAAATGAATTTTTACAATATATTCCTTTTTATATAAGTCCCTATAACAAAATAATTATCCCTATAACAAAAATTTTTCATTTTTAAAGTTAGAAAGTTCTAATCCTAAATTTTTTATTTTTTTTTTATTCGGAGACAGTCGAACAGACGTTAACAATGTCTTTCATAGTATGAATGAACTCTCGTTTCCAATACACTGAGATTGAGATGTATTATGATCCTCGAGTAAATAAGCAACTTGTTTCATGTTTCTGACTTTGCTGGCGAATTATCAGAGGGAAACTTTTGTGAATCATCGTTAGTTGCTCGTAAGGAAACTCGTATAAGATTGTAAGCGTATATCTTCCAGAAAAGTATCTTACGATATCGATCATAATGTATAACGTGGGTTTTCCTCAATTTCCTCATTAGTTGATGAAATTCTGAAATATTCACGTCGCACTTAAGATAAATGTTAAAAGTAAAAGAAATTCTGATGGTTGTAGCTTTATACAGATTATTAATATTTTAATTATCGAAGACAAGGAAATTGATATTAGGTGAATTTCTAAATAATCAAGCGGTTGCCAGGCGACAGGCAAGAAGGGCAATTTTGTAAATCACTGTTGCAGACAGGGCAGTTACGTTAATGTTTCAATATTCACGCTTAATCGAGCTCATTCATGGTGCGGCATTATCCAACGCGATTGCCTGTGCGATCGCTTCGTACCGAGCTCTAATTTATCGTCTCACGAATAAATTTACGACATGATAATTATAATTACAATCTCGTGGTGCAACATATCATATCATGCAATTAGAAATATTGCTATCTTATATATCTTTTTTTAAAAAAAGAAGAAATATAAATTTTACTTAATGTTATCTTACTTAATAATTCGCATTTTAAAAAATGCACAATACAAATTTTTTATTGTGCATATATATAAAACTCGTTAATTTATTATTGTGCGCAAACATATATATCTCACGTTTATTGTAGGGCTGTTCGCCAACCAAGTCCGAGGATCAAAAGATAAAATAAGGGAAATAGATTTGTGCCTTGCTCACGATCACGATAATGGTGGTCAAGGCGGCAGTGTACAATAAAAAAATTTAGTGTAACCGTAAGCCATAATAAGTTATATAATGCCATAATACATACATAATAAGGGGCTGTATGACGAGAAAAATTTTGAACCGCGTGAAAAATAAATCGTCACACCGGAGTGTTTTGTGTGCTGCATGTGTATATCGAATGTGTGCGTCTGTATTTGCGTGTGTAGTACGTACATCACGTACACACCGTAGCCCACAAGAGTCTGTTAACGAGAGGCATAAAGCGTATACAAGCAATATTTTTTAAGTGCATAAAAGGGGGAGTCTCGTGGGCGAACCCCCGCGTTATTATAGTCCGTACGACACACAAGTAAA
>NW_017304196.1:1248180-1262940 GCF_001594115.1 Trachymyrmex septentrionalis | reverse complement strand
ATGTATATAAATAGAAATATGTAAAGTGGATACACACACATATATACATACGTACATATACACTTATCCATACATATACATACATATGATATAGTATATCGAAAATTATATTTTGATACAATCAACTTACAACAAATGCGCCTCTAAATTTGTCAGGTGCCTTCGAATTACTCGTGCCTTACGGTTCTAGTGTGAGGAGGAGAAATCGAGAATCAAAAGCCGTCGCCACCAGTATCTTCTCGCTGATGAAGCGTATGTATTTATTGTATTGTATTTGTACGAAATTGTCCGGAAATAATGTACCAGTGTCCTCCTCACGCGCAATATCAGTATTTCAACTATTCCTTATTTATTATTCTATTATATCGCAATGACACGAAGAAACTTCGTGTGCGCCGCGTCATCTCTATGCCTTCCCGATTACATATTTTAAAAGTGTTGCTTCTTTCGTCGCACTCTTGCGTGCAATCGATGTAATTCGCACAGCCGAGGACTTCACGATTATTTGACGCTGTGTTGCTTATCGACATATTATCTTGCGTTTATTAGTACATACACGGTCAATATCGAGAAAGAAAAAAAAAAAAAAGAAAGCACACAGTTTCTTCGATATGTGGCAGCTCAGAATGACGTGACAGTCATAGAACAGTTTAACGACATTTTCATGTTGCAAACGATTACGATAATATTATTAATTCTATATTTTACGACACGCTCTTTTTCTCATTATTATCAACTTTTGTCTGAAATGACCACATCCGTCATTGTGATTTATCGAGAGGAAACGAATGGAAGAAAAACAGAGAGAAAGAAAGAGAGTGCGTGTGCGCGTATGTGTGCGTGCGTGTGTGTGCGTGTGCGTGCGGTGTGTGTGTATGTATGTGTGTACGTATGAGTATCCACAACAGAATATCAGAGAACGAGAGTGGAAATGTATGATCTTAGTGTCTGAGGAGTGCAAGAGAAAGGCATTGAGATACCAATCCTTTTTTTGTACGTTAAGAAACGCAAAAATTATTGTATTAAATATTGTATCATATACACACACACACATGCCTATAGATTGTATGAAACGTGTCAAATAACATAAAAATGCTCGTTTTGGCATTCGCAACATTTTGACACGCTTTATATAATATAGAATCTTTACCGAATTTGAGAGAAAATATAAGAGATTATTTTAAAACAAGTCCCCCTATTATTATTGCCCCTATGCTCATTACATTAATTTTTTTAAAGTTATTCACGTGCAATTCTCATTTGTTATCGGCTGCGAATCTACAAAGTATAATATTACAAAATATTGTCTAGCGTAAAGAAATGTGAATGGAATGCTATTATTTTGATACGATCATTAATTTGAAATAATCAAAATATAAATATATGTGAATAATGAAATACATTTGTTGGAAACCATCAAATTTTGCTTGAAAAAGGTAGATTAAATCGTTCGAAATTATTTTGTCGATATAAACGTAATGTTGAGGTCAACATTTAAAGTGTATTGCAAGTTTTTTGATTTCTTTTTAAATTCCGGTATAATGAGTTATTACATTTTATACTAAATTATTGGATGTCGTCAACGATGTGTGTTATCTATCATATCTATATACGACATTTGTTAATCTTTCCTAAGATTATGAGAGGCCATGTGTATTTTTTTTTTTATCTAGAAAGACATGATTTTATCGAATAACTCGAAGAAAGAGTATTTCGAAGAAAAAGTATTGCATTAGCACATTTGATGCAACAGCTCTTTCTTTTACTGATATGATTCACAAAGTCTCTCACGCGATTTTACAGACCTTACAAACATTTATCTTCCTGCCGCGAGTAGTTCAGTAGTTACACGTGACGCAGTATGGGAGAGAAAAGTTCCATTCTCTCATTACATTGATTCAAGATTCAATATTTCCGCTTGGGTCATGAAACAACGAACAATGAAAGATCGAAAAATTTCGAATAATATTACGAATTAAATTGTTCCTATCGTCGCTTTGACCTTTCACATTCGAAAATATTTTTATCGTAATATTGATAATCAATTACGTCAATTTCTATCTCGTAATATCAAGGCCATCTGTGAATCTATTCAGTTAAATTAATTTTGTCTTACAAACGTTCCCAATCTAATACAATATATATCATGATTTCTGACTAAGAGTGAATTGTTTTTGTGATAAAGGAAGGATCATAATATTTATAAGTTTTCGTTATTAAAAAATTACGTATATTTCAGAGAATTCTACGTTTCTACGTAGCGATATCGCAAGTGCTCTTGGTAGGAAAGGAACGGGTAGAGGAAATCAGTTCTTAAGAAACAGCAAGTTGGAACTGTGCACTCCTCTCGCAATTAATGATTTACGTAATTTCGCGCACGACCTGCGCGAGGAGCAACTTGCGAGTCGTAGACTGCGTTCCTGAGGAGGAACGCGCTCGCTCGTCTCGATATCTCCCCCTTCCCCCTCCCCCCCTCCCCCCCGCCCCGCGGCACTCCTCTCACCGTGCAGATTAGAGTGCGCGATGGTGATAAGCGCGAGCCAAGTCGTGGAGGCTCACGCACATCGGCACGGTCTTCGTGCGCCGATATCCCGCGCCGATGCACCGATTGCATTGTTTCCGTTATCGCGTCCGATTGGATTGGCAGCTCGTGCAACCGCAGCCTCGCCGCGGTTAGGCTCCCCAGGCATGCATCCAGGGCGGTCAATTTCGCGTAATACGGCAGCACACGCACGCACACGTGCATATCGCACGTGCGTGAAGAACGCTCTCGCGCAGCATGTTCGCGGCTTCGTTTCTCGCGATTTCCGCATAAATTCTTCTTGTAAAATTTTCTCGCGATTTTTCAATTTTGCAAATAATCTCAATATCTTTTCTTTCTTTCCTTTCCAGAGATTAAAATATGCACGCATGTATAATTTGTAGCTGTCTCATACGTAAGAGTTCAAATCTCTCGTAAGCAACGATATAGAATGCATACCGCACCGTAAATTCCTGCTATGCAAATGCATGATTTACTACCGATGTTTATCGTTGCGAGTCCGGTAACAGGGAATAAAACGCTCACTATTAAAAGGAAAGGAAAATATGGACTCTGAATGACACACACATTTCCATACCCGCCGACTCTCTGCAGCTAATGGTAATAATGATTAACCAGTAAATGTCATTTAGCCAATAAGAAAGTAATAAAACGTTAATGAAACGTTAATAATTTATTTCTTAATTATTCGAGAAGAGAGTATGAAACATTAACGAATGTATTTTCTAATTACTAGTTGTGCCGCGAATTTTTATTTGTAGTTTATTATAAAATGATACGATAACAAATCTGAACACTTTTTATTATTAATGACTATTTTAATGAAAAAACACCTTGATATTTGTTTTATGATAAAACTTCCATGAGGTTAGCGAATATAATAAACAATTTCTCGCTTTGTGTCGCAATGTAAATGACTTGGTGCGAATGCACCTGAGCGGATTGAGCAATCGTTATCGCGCGCAGCAGCGAAAAGAATGGAAGCCGAAGCTCAGTTTCACAGGTCGCTACTTTAACGTCAGTAGGACAATTGATCTCTCACAATTGGGTATAATATCTCGTTTTCATCATATAATAAAGCAGAGAGCTCATAATCTTTTGTAAAAGTTTTCACGACATTTTCATAAATGTCGTAATTTTAAAAGTAACAAATTAATTTCTTTAATTTATAAATATACGGAGAAATGCGTATTGTTGTGATATAAAACATGAGAGTTATAAGTTATAAAATTTTACGATAGTATTTCTGAGTAAACAGAAAGAACAAATATTTCCATAAGCATAAGGCACGTGCTCAGG
Source organism: Trachymyrmex septentrionalis (assembly GCF_001594115.1). Classification (NCBI taxonomy): domain Eukaryota; kingdom Metazoa; phylum Arthropoda; class Insecta; order Hymenoptera; family Formicidae; genus Trachymyrmex; species Trachymyrmex septentrionalis. Next base: position 1,259,099 of record NW_017304196.1, on the reverse strand, counting down.
CACGAAAAATAATGGAAAAATAACAGAATAATACATGGAAAATAATAGATGTTTTGAACAGTTCTTGTAAACAAAAAAAAAATACCTATCTAAAAATTTTAAAAACATTATTTGATACTACAAATAATACTGCATTTGTATCCTTTATTTCAACAACGAAGCATTTACGATTTAATGTTTATATGAATATTTCTTCTTTCTTATTAAGGAACACGCTCACGAAATTTTAAACCACACTTACGACTCACTTATATTAATATTTTATATCATATTAATACATATCAAGTTAGTGATGTGTAATTCCATTTAGAGAAAAATTCAGAATACGTTTTCTTGGAAGATCCACCAAAGTCTTGCAGTTATAATCGCGATAATAATCACATTTTTATTACAGTCACCGCATACGCGCTAAACGGACCTTGAATCAAAGAATGACTGTTGCAACGCGCCAATCAACGCCAATAAATGTCACCGGCTGGTGCAACGTAATTAGGAAGGGTGCAGTGGCACGATAAAAAAAAAATGACTCCGTTGGAATGTAACATTCTGAACGTATAATATTATGAAGATCAAATCGCGACGATGCCGATCTCCGCTTTCCCTCGCCACTTAACGGTTTCTTCGTACCTAAGCTGCTCGACTTCTAAGCGGTTTAAGTCCAAATCCTCCAATCGCTAGTATTATACATGTCTTGAAAAGCATTAAGAATACAATAACGAGCCGAGTAGCATTTAGATACTTCACCGTGCTCCCGGAATACCTCTCAGTCCGTTCTCCAACCGGAAATACAAAAGCTGAAAAGATTCTGGCGTTGCTCCAACGTCGTCCGAACCGATGTGGCTCTACGATTCTGTTTGCGGAACAGGCAAACGGTGCAGTGGGCAGACAAAAGTTTCAGCACATCTCGTACGGATCGTTGATTTTCGTAGGCTAAGAACTGTGATTTGAGGTAGAAAACCGGCAAAGGGAAGTGTGTCACAAAATGAGAAATCCGTATATCCCCACAGAGTCAGTATAGCGATCTTGAAATAACACAACGCGATATTTGTCAAATACTATTATTATTCGTGAATCTTTTAGTAATCACGATACCTCACGGCTATGGTTTCTATGTCCCATATAAAGTGTTCCTTCTCTCTTTCCGATTATAGATTAAAGATATAACTTAAACGATGCATTAGAGCTCCTTTTAGCTCCACTTCAACAGATATGCTCTCCACTTTATTGATATATATGATATCGGTTTTTTTGAGACTTGAAACTGACGTCATCGCGATTAGACTGAACTATGATTGAGGGTCAAGATACATAGCGAAAAAACAAATCACAAAAAAGTCGATATGCAGAGATGAGGATATATGTATATAAATCGAGAAAAATATGAAGAGATAAGAATAATCTTCAAACGTGACATCGAAACGAGTATCACGTTTGAACAGTAATTCGGTCTAAAAAGCCTTCAGGCGCATAACACTCGACCGGGAGAGATGCTCAATTTCGCGATGGTGGCTAATTATAAAGCGCACTCGTATTCCAAAAGCCTGTCTCCATGATACACGTGTTCTTGATGTCGCGCGGTAAGAAGAAAAAGGAAAGGAAGTCTCACAGAGTCGTTCGCAATTCCCGCAACGGCGAGAAAATTACCGTTTGCGAAAGACCCTATGCATATATTTTTATCTTGACAAAACCTCTCTACCTTCTTTTTCTCTTCAATTCCTTTCTCTGTTGAGTGTTTTGTTCTCATTGCTCTTACCGTGATATTAAACACCGAATTTACCTCTGTCGACTTATATATTTTTTCCTCGATTAAAATTATTTATGTTTAAAAATATCGTAGCAGATAAATGTCAAATTCAAAGAACTGCTGCTAACCGGATTTATATTTACAGGTATAAAGGAGGCGATGTAAACGTCGTACAGAAAGTACATGTTGAATATGCGAACAAAATTATACGAGATATATAAATGACTGCGTGTTATGAATCTCCAGAAGTGATCATTGTCTTGAGTAAGGAAGAGATTCATAAAAGATATCAAGATACTGCGGTGATTATATTTAAGGTAAAAACAAAATCGAATAAATTTAAATAAAATAAGTTTCTAATCGAATTTTTTTTTTAATTGCAGGAGCAACAAAGTAGAAAGGAAGAAATTGTGAGTTACCTTAGTTTTGGGAACAGTCGTAGAACAATGGAATATAGTAACAACGGAAATCATCCCGTTATTATACGCAAACCTGCAGAGTCTACAATTATGCAGAATACTCATTTTTCCTCGCGGACGTCGATAGAATATCACAAACTAGATGAAAGATGCGCGATAACTTAAAGTTAAAAAAAAAACGAGCAGAAAATTTTATAACTATTTGTTCAATAAACATAGTTTTCATTAACATTACGGTGGCGATTTAATATATCGGTAAATATATTTTTTTCCCTTTACATTACAGCCCTTGTTGGGCGATAAATTGATTTTATTACAGATGGAATTTTTATGGGAAGAAATTTTTATAAAATAAATATACCATAAAGTAATAAATTATGTTAAAACAGAATAATCACAGAAAAATGATTTCATCATTGAGAATGAAATTATCTGTTTCCCTAAATATTATGACGTGACTACAATTAAATGTAGAAAGTTATCTGGATAACTTAAATGTTCCGACATCCACTGAAGCGGCGTCTCTAACGGTGGTATAATACCATGAGTACGCACTGTAACTGTAAAATAAAATCATGTAAGTATCAATTTTATTAAACAAATGAAAACATGTACATAATACTTACAAGAGATATATTGCAACTGTTTGGAATTAATCTGATTCTTCTTAAAATATTTGATAAAACAAAAATTTAAGAGATATTTTTTTAAATAGATAGTTGTGATATATCCCTTGTTAAAGAAACTTGTGTAACAGTACCATTTTCCTGATCCGGAAACACTTCGTTTAACAAATGCTTCAAAGTCTTTCTTTGGCCTTCTTCATTCATTGGCTTTACGAGTCTTTGTATATATTTATCTTCACTTGTATAACAACGGAAAGGTATATATTTAAATCCCTCTTCAGTACTGGCTTCCATAAGCCTACCATTTACAGACCAGAATTGATCAAATTTATCATTCATAATGCCATTCCATAGTTGGGTATGGTCCTTTTTTTGCATACTAGAAACGATTTGACCTCTATGTTTCAAAACATCAGCTTCTTTTATACAAGACAGAAAATGTGCTTCTACAACTTCTCTAAAATTATATTACAACGTTACAGTTATATTATTTAACTATCAAATAAACAAACAAATCGCCACACCATGCTAATATTACATACAAATTTTTTCTGTAAGCAAAATGTTAGCACAATAATTGGCAGCAGATTATATAAACTCGACAGATTGGCAGCAGATTATAAAAAACTTTGATTATAGAAAGCCTGGTAAATTTTACATGCGACAAACGGACAGTACTTAGCAACAGTCTTGAAAATATTTAGTAACAGTGCTGATCCTTAATTTCTTCTGCCAATCTGCCATCAGGTTATACCAGCAAGTTTTGTTTAGTTGTTGCTGCAGTCTGGCTATCTGAATTATTACGTACTTGTTTTGACAGTGCATTAGAACATTCTCTGGAAACTTATCAAAATGGACGACAATGTTCCAAGGTAATTGAATGTCATTGAAATAAATGTCTAGTAGAACACCAATTGGATAGTGCCATTTTAATGGCATTCCATTAAATTCTAGCCACATCTCATGCTCTTGTTTACTGTCACTTTGTATATGACGTATGAAATGTTTTCGAACCTAAAACAATATTCAATATTTAATATTCAAGATAAAATTATTCAATCAATTATTCATATATTCATAAAGCTATATGCGAATGAATAATAAAATTCTAATATAATAAAATGTGCTGCAAACTTCTTACCTTTTCTGTACATAGTGGAAAATAACTTAATCTAGGTACCATCAAATAAAATGGATCTGGCCCTTGCAAATCGCAAATTTCTTCAGAGTTGAGAGTAAAACAGACTGGGATCTTTCCATCCCAGATTTCCCGAAGTACCTCCCGATCATTTGCCATTGGTTAAAAATATTGCACTCAATCTAACACATTTGTAATCAAAATACTTGACAACAGTCAGAAAGTTATTATTAGGTTATGTTTTTGTCATAAAACATAACATTGAAGAGAATATTCAACGGCTGATGGAAGAAACTCAGATGTGCGCTTGCGCATATATTTCTAACAGTCAATAACAAGACACCATATACCGCCATATTGCCGCGTTTATTTGAATTATGGGTTCTACCACCGACCAGATACTATTAAAGACCGACATCCTTACGGAAGTTAGCGTCCTTGTGAATTTTGAAGTGAATTAAGAATTAAAAACTGAAAATATTGTACTAATTTTATGATTTATTAGTTTAGTGGACGTATTTATGCATTTAAAACTCAATAATATTCAATTTTTCTTTAAAATTGTGATTTTAGTGCTATCATCCAAGTTTGATTATCAACAGAAATGATAACTGCAGAGAAAAAAATTGTAATTTTTTTGCAATATATAGAATGTTATAGCTTTATAAGTATGTATATTTATTTATGGAATATTTATGTAATAAAAAAATTGAAAATTTGATAATGTATGAACCAAATATTTAGGTTAATAATAGCAAATTCATATCAATTGTCGATAATGTCAGCGCTCTTCAATTACCTCTGGGCCCTTGGAACCCTTTTTATACCGCCGAAAATTTGTTCAGGGTTGACAGTCTTTAATAGTATCTCGTTGGTGGTTGTATACACTGGACTGGAAATGCAGAAATGCTTACCGCGTAACAAAATGCGATACGGTGATCAATGAACATATTAGGAGCTGTAAGCTTATTGGCTACTCACATTTTGCAGCGCTATAAACGATTTCACGTCCAATGTGCAGGATATTTAGGCGTCATAAGAAAAATTAATTTTTCACAAATTTTTTCCCACTGCTTTCTCTTTTGAGAAGCGATAAAGTTTCTTATTGACTGTTAGAAATATATGCGCAAGAACACATTTGAGTTTCTTCTATCAACCGTTGAATATAATATGTTTTATATTTGCATATCTATATTTGTGTTACTTTTAAATGTCAACAATATAATTAAAATTAATATTTTAAAGATATTAACAAATAAATTTCTTTACATTACCTGTCAAGTTACGTGAAATTCCTGAAACATGACGGACCAATCAACGCGCAACTTTCTCATATCGTGACTTTTATTAGAGGATCTCTACTAGACACGAATGAAGTTGCCATCTAGTGACAAATATAGTAAATATATATAAAATTTTCTTGGCTTCTCTTTTGATAAACTTTTCTTTTCTGGTATAATGAATAAAAAATAAAGATTGTAAACTTATTTTTAAATATATAAGTGTTTCAAGTGATATAAAAAAATCTGAAAAATATTATAAAAAGTTATAAAATTACTTAGAAATTCTTAGAACAATTTTTATCAGATATTACATTCACATTTTTTGATTATACTACATATAATGTATTTGTTGTCGATAATATAAGAAGCTCATCTACTGCTTTAGATATCTGCTAAAGATATTTTAAAAGCTTCATTGCAATATTTACAGAATTGTAATTTATAATTTTATTATTTTTAATGAACATATACTTATATTTTTAATGATAATATACCTACATTTTTTCTATCATTTGATTGATTTCAGGAAACTTCAGACTTATCGATAATAAAATCGATAATAAAATGTTGATAATTACCAACAACACGTTTTAGAAATAATTATATATATTTTAGAGAGAGAGATATTCAAGTTAAATAGAAAGATAATAATGGCATTATGATATTAAAAGTTATGATTTTTATGTTTTTTCTTTAATATTAATGTTTTGTTTTTTTTTAATTTGTTATAATATTTTAAATTAATATACTCAATATCATTTTATTCTTAAGATTTTTTGCAAACATTTTTTATTAGCTTCAAATATAAGGTTTTAACTTTATAAAATTTACAAATATTTTTATAACATTTTTGTATTATATGTTAATTACGTTACAAGCAGGTGTAAATAATTTATCATGAAGGGAAGAGAATGAACAACACATAAATAATCTTTTTTTTATTTAATTCACATCGTTAAACATGTTTTGCTAGCAGAGAGAAATGCACCTCAGACAACACGTGTCATAAAAGACATATCGGGAAAAAATGTTACATATATGAATATGTTTTATATATAATTATATATATAATCTTATATAATTATATATAATTATGTATGTAACATTTTTTCCAGGATTTCAAAGACTTTCTAAAAAAACTTCTAAATATTATTTTTTATAAGATATTTTTGGAGCATATATAAATATTTACGGATTGTAACGTTTGCCAATTAAAATGTACATATGACATATAGTCAATCTAATATAACTTATAAAGATATCAATTAAAATTTGACGTTCCAATGTATGTAGTGTTCTCTAGGTACTTTACTCCATATTACTTTATTTATCAATTGACTCGCCACACATACATATACATACATATAAATTTCTATATACATATGATACATATGTTTTGTTAACATAAAGTACTGAAATATGATTATTGTTAAGCGTCTTACATTATAAAAACTATATCTCTTGAAATTTAATTCTAATAGATAAATTACCGGGCAAGAGCCAATTATTTCGCATTTCCGTGTGTTTCAAAAATATTTACAGCTTTATAATAAGTCCCCAGTTTAACTTTCATTGTTGATTCAGTTATCTCCGGTTTTAATGACCAATTTGAAAGCGGGAACGTCACTCTCCAAGTGATTGATTAAATTAATTATAAGGTTGTTGAGTTGCACTTACAAATCCAATTATATCTGTAATGAATAGTTCGATTAGCGCAACTATTTCTACACAACTACGGATTGAGCAAATTTTTGTCCAATCTTGAATTATTTCTATCTCGTCATTTTTCTCATATTATTAGGTTTTAAAATATATTTGGTTTCTCAATGCAATCGAAAGTTTTCATTCAAATGATACATTAATTATTCTTTGTCGTTCAATAAATCATTATATTGATTGACTGCGTCTAAAATTCATGACGTTTTCATTTAATTCATATTTTGTCAATTGATGAAAATAAAATTTATTTGACAGAATATGAGATTTTTGGTATGTTGACAGCTAATTGTTCGTTATTTGTTGATCGTCAAGTCCAGTGGCAAATCTTGCTCCATCTCAGTGACGTTCTCGTTTTTTACTCTGAGGTCTTGGCCGCATGTGTTATTGGTATCCACTATATTGCTCCACATGTTTTCTAGCCCATATGGCAAATCTACTGAACCCAATAGATGTCGAAAGAGCGGATTTTGTGTCTTAAGAATTAGATCTGAGAGGATTTTCGTCTGCAAGATGCTGTCATTGCTGTGGACGCAACACTTGTGCCGGCAGCAACAGTCGACGTTAGTATCTTTTAATTCCTCTTTAAGTGGCGTCTGTTCCATCTCCATCTTCAGATCCTCCGCGCGCTTGATTACCGAATGCCTCACTGGATCGCAATTGACCGTGTTCTCCTTCTTGCAAGGTGTACTGTTGACGATCGACTCGATGTTCCTATAATCTACCGTAGTGGTCTTGGTAACATTGTATTCCATGGGTTCCTCAGTTTTAATGGGCGTCGACTGCATCCCAATACGCGGCAATGAATCGGACACTCGACCCGGACTCGTATGAGGCGACGACGAAGCTACAGAGCAATCCTTGATGATAGTGCTACCAGCAGAGTACATGGGATTCACTTGAATCCTGTCCGGTATGATGTAACTTTCATCGTACATCCTGGGATAGATCTTTATATCCTGCTCGTACGGCTTTGGTGGGGTGACTTGCTCCTGATCTTTTCGTTGTTCCTGGAGGTTATACATGTTATTCCACTCGACAAAGTTCCTCTGTTCCTCAAAGCTGTTGCTAGTCTTCGGACTGCAACCCGACATGCTACTCTCGATACTCGAATCTTTCTTATCTGACTCGGAATGCGCACTGCTACTCTGCTTGTCAGGCGAATTAGCATCGAATCTTTTCTCCTGAATGTTGCTATCATCAAAGCTCTTCTCCTGCACCTTGTCATTGTTGTTCACATAGTGGCGGTAGGTCTTGACGTGCTTTCTTAAAGACGATGGATCGGTGTACCTCTTCGGACAACCCGGAACCTTGCAATAATACGGCTTATCTACGGAATGAGTTCTAGTATGCTTGAATCTATCTGAGGAATTCGAGTAAGCTTTGTTGCAACCCTCGACAGGACAGACGTAAGGACGTTCGCCAGTATGAGAACGTGCGTGAATTTTCAGGTTCTCTGCTCTGCTGAAACTCTTGTCGCACTGGAAGCAATGATGCGGCTTCTCATTCGTGTGTGTCCGTACGTGGACCAGCATCTTGTATCTGCACGAGAGAAGCACAGGGTTCATCAAGAATGCAAAAAGTGATTGCTGTCTTACGCATAATATTACACCCGGAAAAATTTTACCTCGCGTTAAACCCACGCTCGCCTCTTGCGCATCCTTCCCATCCACAGTAAAACAGACCCCGCGGACCAGGCGCCGCGTGCAATCTCCCAACATGTCCTGCAAGTTGTTCCAGGGACGTGAACCATCGGCCACAATCTTGCCATCTGTAAAAGAAGAATATTACAATTTAATAATACTTTTAACAGGGAGAATGTTTAACAGGAAGAAATAACTCAATAAATTCTATCCAATTTTTTAATTAGTTGTCATTTTGCACAAATCGGAACTAATCGTTTATGATATGTAAATATAGCCGTTTGACGCTTCTCTGAAGTATCGAAATATAATTTGCGTCACAAACGTGAACGTTTGTTGGCTTGTCCAATTGATATCAATTGCATCCATTTTACAATTGCCGCCGTTTGACACTAATTTATTGCAAGAGACAGACTAAAGTTCGGTACTATACTATGAACGACAACGAATTCTTTCAATTAAGAGACACGGATATGTCCATAGGAGGTCGCGGATCAAGGTAATTCTGAACGATTTAATTGGCCGAACACTCGGCTCTTGTTTCTTCAATTATTTCACTCACAAGTAGCAGGAATTATACAAATTACAATGTAGCTTCGAAATATATAACATTAAAGATATTCTAAATTAACCTTGCGTTATCTAATATGACTTCAAAATAATGTATTATATAAGATGACTCTAGTGATACTGTGTTTCCCATTAAGATAAAATAGATTGTATACATTAGTAAAAAAAAAGCTATATTTAGAAATATGAAATATGATTGATAAAATAAGCAAATGTGCCTTGATAGAAAGAATGATATTTTCTGCGATCACAGCGAGTGCTCTGGCTTTCACGTGCACACCGAGTGAAACAAATTATTTCTTTGTGATAATCGAAGTTCTCCAAAACTTCGCGATAATAAGATTTTCTCTTTACTACTTTACTACTTTTTATTTGCGCATGATAACTGACGCAATAATGTTGGAATTTGGTATATCATGCATATAAAAAAATGAATTGATTGTAATGAAAACTTTTTTTAAACGCGTACCATACAGTAGTCAATGATTCATTGCTTTAAGTCAACAGTTTCCTTCTTTCGCTCGTTATTCGAAGGCAATTGCTATCGTTTCGCCTTGTGCCGAGTCTAAATTTTATCGCGGGAGCGCGTAGACTTTGAATATAAACTAAGCCGGTTGCAAACCTGTTTACCATTAGAGATATTGATCCTCTTCCTCCCGGGATAAGCTGTCCCCAGAGAGAGAGAGAGAGAGAGAGAGAGAGAGAGAGAGAGAGCATTGGATAGATCTGAATTCTGCGAAAACACGCAAGGAAGAAAACGAGTCCGCGAGTCAAGCTCTTAATCTCGGACATTCTAAGACGGTAAACGCACTTGTCAAGATGAATTACAAATTTTTCTTCGAGTATCCTCAAGCAATAAAGACCTCCACGATATCAGCCGAGATAACTGGCTGTAACTGGTATGTAACTAGTAATGTGTAAGCACGCTTTATATGGACACGTACATATTTACATATATTGAGGAAGATTAGCGCCATTTAAGAAGAATAGAATATCTACGACAAAATGCAAAGTGAAGCAAGATAACGACATTTGATCATCTCGATTGTATTATTTGTGGCAAATCCTTTATAATAAAAACGTGATGAACGTGTAATGCATTACTTTGTTAATTCACTTTACAATAGATTTATCAGATAAAGTCATGTGTCGTTAGAAAAACATACATTGTACAATGTTAAAGTACAAAAGTAAGAAAGAGATAAGATAATAGGTAGGAAAAATGCGGGCGCCGATTAAGATAAAATAATTGATTTGGATAAATTTGAACAGAAGGAAAGAATAGATAAATAGAAAACTTGATAGGATTACATTGCGTGTTTTGTGATAAGACAAGACGACGTCAATCAGGATTCGAATATACCGATATAAGAAATCTGTGTTGCATTTAGATAACGCAATTTCATATATCTTGAGAAACAGGAGTGGGAACCTATCTGTACCATACGTTCTCTCTCTCTCTAAATCGTAAACAAGCTCTAATACTGAATTTTATACATATGATTTGAATAATTTAACTGAAAGCAGAAATATTGACTTTTGTGGCGACGTTTAATGAAGGTACTGAATTTTTTCAAATAACGCGCATTATTTTTCTTACCCTTATCTTAATTGGTCTTTTATCAATAATAATATTGAACGCAGTGCACTCAACAAACTTCAATATCCGGAGTCAATCAACGATCTGTGACTTCTCGAAGATATTTAAAAATATATAGTTCTTATTTACGTAAATATGTATTTGATATATTGGGTTGTTCGGAAAGTAATTTCGTTTTTT
>NW_017304196.1:1240474-1247706 GCF_001594115.1 Trachymyrmex septentrionalis | reverse complement strand
CTTTAATAATTTTTATTTCATGATTTTTATATTATGTCTCATTACGCAAGTATTGTACAAGTAATGTAAATTTTTAACGTTTCTTTTTTCCTACCTGCATTTTAATTGGGCGTTTTCGCCGGTCCTGATAGTACCCAGTTCCAAACTCGAGCTGGACGCATCCGAATCGCTGTGCGCCGGACTCGGAGGACCGCCGGTGCCCGGAGACACCCCCAGTCCGGTTAAACCGGCGGCCGGCGAGGCACCTAGTTCCTCCTCGGCCGGCATCCTCCGCGGCCAAACCGGAAGGTCCAGCGGTGGCTGAAGGCTCCCGTAGTAGCTCGAGACCGGGCTGGTGGAGTAGCCGGAAACCGGGCTGTAAAAACCCGGGACAGCTCCTAGCAGGGTGCCCGGGTAACGAGCGGCGCCGTAGGGACCAACGTGAGTTGGCATTCTGCCCGGGACATAAACGATCATTTTTTTCATTACTTTTGCCCCCGACTTCAACCAATTGGCCAATTTCACCAAAGACGTGCAGATTTTGCTCGATCGTCGTTTTAATTAATGACTCTGTTTAATTCGCGTTTTATGCAGACGTGTAATGTATGACGCGTACGTGTAAATGTATACGTGAATGTACACGTATGGTCGTGAAAAGTTGCATTCGATGCGTCTCTCGAAGAATTTCCGAATGATTTCGTTTTTTATTTATTCAACTTTAATTTTGCCGCTCTATCCTTATCTTTGCTTTAATGATCTTTCACAAGATACTGACATGTATACATAAGCGCATTATTTTTTTTAGCACTGTTGTTAGACAAAATCTGTCTGTTCCTCAAAGGGAGTTCCTCCTCGGAACTTTTCCGTCTCGCTAATGACAAATATTCAATTTCCTTTTTGACAGTCCTTTCAATAACGAAATCATTAACTGTCACAGCTTTTCACGGCTTGGCACAATTTTATAGTCTTGATTGTCTTTTATAATCTTAATTCTCTCGCTCAAAACTTTTTTTGTTAACAAAATAATTTGTCGTTTTACCAATCAGATTTTCTCCGCTGTATCGATTTTTTTCGCAAAATTATTTCCAAAAATTATATCTTCTTTTCGATTGAAAATATCCTCGATGACGAAATTGTCAATTGTCATTAGCAATCCAATTTGTATTACAATTATCTTTTTTTTCCAAGTTCTTGTATGCCTTCCTTGCCTTCGAAAGATTCGCCTCACTAGCGATTTTCGATGACGTCAGTTTCCTGTCGCGTCGTTCCCGTCCGACGTATTTCTTTAATTAAGCTCGCGTCGTCGTACAAAGCGATTCGGCCATTGGATTTTAGCACAAGACTTTCCAGGTCTTGCTGGGGCACCCTCGTCTCTGTTTTCCTGAACACCGTAGGTACGACAAGTCGACCGCAGTACAATACACACACACCACCTTGCGCACACCCTCTATCACGTAGTCCGAGTCCGTATCGTCAGATGTATTTGAACCGATTGGACTTGAGTATACGGTAGCTCAGGAATTGCTTGCTGTACCTGATCGAGAGCATAACTGGGCTGGACGACCGCGGTGAACGAATTATAAAACACTGCCGTCACACTTCCGGAAACAGTTTTCGTAACTTTGAGTCTGTACGGTTGAAAATACCTGAAGTTCAATTAGTTCGATTTATTTAGAAGATAATGAACGATTTAATCGATAGTAATCGCGGAAACGGTTCAGTCAATGCTAAGAGAATCCCATCTTTTTTGGTTGCGCATTGTTTGCCACGCTTTCCGATGGTGGAGAGACGATGCGTCGAAGAGGAAGAGGAAGAAGACGTAAAAATCGCAATCAGAGTTCGAGGATGAAGCACGATGAATTTTTGCCGATTGATCTGTGGTAGTACGCTGTGTTCTGATTAGCTCCTTTATAAGCACGCAGAAAGATCTATGGTTATTTATTTACCGAACTTCCTTTCTTTTTTCTTAATTATCTCCGCTCAAATGTGTTCGAAATGAAAGTTCGACGTGATCAAAATGTTATACAAACTCTGGAGCGAAGCAAAACGTGAGAGAATATCAAACTGATGGCAGAGACGAATGTGCAAGCTTATATATTGTCGCGCTATCGCTTTATTGCCCCTCCATGAGATTCAGTAGCACAGAAGAGAGAAGACTGATAACAGTTTGTCGCGTACTCGTCAGCTTCGTAACAGTCGAGCTTTACAAACGAGCTAATATCAAATCAAGCCACTTCGATGTGGAACTAATTGAATAGTGATTTGTTACCAAAATATATATAGTATACAGCCAAGAGTATAGATATTGCAAGATGATAAGAATTATTTTAGTATTGTGGAAATAGTAACTAGTAATCTGTAACTAGTAACTTTCTCTCCAGACTAATTTTTAGAGATATTGGATCTAGGAAAATATCATAATGACAAAAACAAGAAAAATATATTATTAGTAAATCACATCAAAGTTTTGAAATGGAATTATACTTTATATGAGCAAAACCTGTAAATCTTCCCCCTCCCCCCCCTCTCTCTCTCTCTTTTCCTTCCGTTTCGTAAACATCTTATTAAGGAAATGAAAATAGAGCCATAAGATTCACGAGAAAGAAGAGACTAGGCAGATTTATCTCGTCAAGCTTCAATAAGATAAGATCGCTGGTATCCCCCGCATCGCAGTCACGACCAACCAAAATTGATTTGGCCCCTATCGTCGATTTTGCCTCATGCGACTTGCTGCTGATCGTTGCGGGTGGGAACAAAGTCCATGCGTTTCACAACACGCCGATGTATTATCTGCCGTATTAACGGTTCGGTGTGAATGGGCTGCAAGCTGAATCAACAGACGACATCGCCGTCGTCGACCCGGTAATTTCTTCCCGAAGCAAACGGCAAAGAATCACGCGCTCGTGAAAATGACGACAGCGACCCTGAACGACGGTGCCGCCGGGGGCACCTTCGATCCAGGGGGGCCTTCGTCATCAGGAAGTGGCCGCTTGTCGTCGATTTGGAATGGCGATCCGGTGAAGATTGCCGCAGTCTTGTCTCAGAGAACACGTTTCTGGCCCGATGACGCAATTGATAACGACGGAGAAGCGGTTATTTGCGTCTTCGTGCGGTGCTTAAAAGGAATGATTGAAGCGTCGACGGGACGATCGGTAGGGATATTGGAGTGGATAAGGAATGATTTTAAACGACATCTAACCGTAGGCGTGAGCTTCGATAATTGAACGAGCACGCGCCGATGATGATCGCGATGATCTCCGTCCGGGTACGACATGACCTCAGAGAAATCAACAGGATCGTTTAGCAACGCGATACCGCACGGTAGTTATATTCAGTCCGAGTTGTGTTCTCTCAATTACGCCGTCTATACGCGAGACTCCTGACTCATGGAACGGAGTCCAACATATATAGAATCGCGATGTGGAGAAAAAGAGGAATCGACGCATCTGCTATCATCCAGTTGCGACGCGTTTCACGTCGTCACGGTCTAGAGTATCGCGCAGCAGAGGAAAAATTCCGTATTATATAATCCGATCTGTCACGAATCATTTGTTGCGACAACATTTGCACTGAGCAATCATGCGATTGATGGACTCTTGGTAAGCTTTTGCCAACATCGACCAATTCTAGACCTTATCTAAATATTCAGAATTAACAAGATAAAATTAAAGGAGGGGAGGTGACGACGTTTCCTTTGACCGACTAATCTCTTGAAGGCGCATTAATCGTTGGGACAACTGGTCAAGGTGAAATTATTTTCATTCTCGGCGGCATATTAGAATCATTTAACACAGTGGGATTTCAACTTCCCGGATATTATTTGAAAATGTTATTTATGTTTCCTCTTCGAAACGTGTCGCGCCGCTTCTCGGGAATATATCGCGATATGAAGTTCTATATCATTCTATTCGTTCAATGTCATTCTACTATATTTAGAAAGTGAAGAGCGCTTCATTTTCTCTTTCATTTCATTTGTTTGCCGCGCTATATTGCACTAGGACTATAAAAGCAATAAACGTAAATCATTAACGGCGCCATTAATCGGGATGCTTAACTGCTCGTTGTAAATTGTAACGCCAAAAGCGATTTATAAAGGCCACTTCGTTTCCAAGTGGAAAATACGCTTCGCGTAGACATAACAGATGTCGTAAACGCACACCACGCGCATGAGATAATGGATCCATTCTCCACGGATGAAAAGTCAGACGAGCCTCGTCCCGTTTTCCATCTCGTAGAGAATGATCGCGCCGATCGAACGCGTCGTCGCAACGATTGGCCGATGCGAACAAAACCCGGGAAAACTCGTCGACTTTCTTCGATCGTAAAGGAAAGATGCATCCGGTGATGCGTGAGAAATTCTCCCTTCACCGTCGCGCGCTATGTAAGCCATGGCTTTGTTTGGCCGTCGATCGTCTAATTTATAGCGTGATCGCATCGCGACGGGATGTTCATTAACTATCGAATTTTTCCTTTTTTCTATTCACTCCTATTTCTTCTTTTTCTTTTTTTTTTTTCATTTAATCATAGCTCTATAATATTTAAAGGAAATTTTTAAAATGAAATATGTTTTTTTTTCTCATTATAATTATCACGATAGCGAGATGCCGTCTGGTGACGGTTTCTTCGCCGGGGTGCTAATTGAACGGCAATCTAATCTCGTCGCGACTCGCACGTCTGGAAATTCGAAGTAAACAAGTTCAAGCTTATCGGAATCAAGATCCACCTGTTGCTATCAGCGTGAGCAGTTCTTAATTTCGTGGAAGGTTATTCATGGCTTGCCGTACCATGATTGAAGAAGATACGACAGGATCTAATTGCTTGCATTCTCCGTCATACTTATATCATGCTATAAATTTACTCGTAATGCAAGCAATTTTTTTTTTCCCAAGAAAGACGGAGGAGTGGGTTTGCAGAAGCGCGAGGATACGTGAGAGTATGCACACATTCGCATTATCGGCGCTGACTTGGTGATAACACCACTGAGGGGGTCTTCTCACATTAACTACGTCTGATAACCGAATAAATACAAAATTAATGACATCCATCCATTACTTTAATATCGCGGTTTAATATCGCGTATTTACCATTACTTATTACTGCTGCGCGCAGAAATATTTTTCTATCAAAATTTAATATATATCGCGTATATATTTCAAAATGAATACTCTGAAATAATTCAAGAATAAAGAAGCACAGTTAATTAGATTCTCTAAAAATTCCTACTATATTTCTGAAAAAAATGAATTGATCGTTAAATCGATTCAAATAATTGGACGATTCGAAACTTTGACAAGGCGAAAGATGAGGATAGAGTCATATAATCTTTCTCGACGACAAGCTAGATGCCAGACGGTCGATAGCCGTTGAAAAAAATGCAGGATCGACCATGGAACACGAACGCTATTGTCCCGCGTAATCTTAACTTCGAAAGTGATCCTCACCGCAACGTTATGTTCGTCCTGAACGATCGTATCGTATCATCTCGGATACGTTTTATAAATTTTATGGCGTGTCGCTTACAAGGACTTAGTCATCTTAGTCAGGCTAGCGAAGAGGTTGGCGGACAGAACTGTTATACGTACTGTAAGGAATATTTGTTCGAACAAAACGGTATCGCAAACAGATAATTTTTTATGTTAAGTCGTATATAATATATCTCTTGCTTTCGCGCACAAGTCATCGTTCAAGAATCGGCCTCGTTTCCCGAGGGACTTTTAGCTCTTTTACGTGATGTCGTCGTTATGGGGTCAGGCA
Organism: Trachymyrmex septentrionalis; assembly: GCF_001594115.1. Taxonomy (NCBI): domain Eukaryota; kingdom Metazoa; phylum Arthropoda; class Insecta; order Hymenoptera; family Formicidae; genus Trachymyrmex; species Trachymyrmex septentrionalis. The sequence goes on along the minus strand of NW_017304196.1, from coordinate 1,241,973 downwards.
ACGGAGATCCCTCCTTTTTCTTTCCCCGATCGATTTCACAGGCAACGCTATGATTTATACTGGTACGCCGGCGATGCTCAATTCTCGATTCATCCTCTAGACTCTAGAGAAATACCCCCAGCGACCTTACCTCGGCACATTAATGAATATTGTATGGCCACCTTTTCTTGGGTGCCCTATCGGGGCCCTCCCCTCCTGACCCTTTCTGCAACCGCTGGTTCCCACCCTTCATCTCGGATGACACCCCACGGACCGGGCTGCTGGCGTCGGCGTGCTTTGATCTCGGGGGAACGCGGCAAACAGGTAGAAGAAATCGAGAAGAGGACGATGAGAGCGAGAAGACGACGGAGAGAGAGAAATAGAGGCGGAAGAGGGAAGGGAAAGAAGGAAGGATCCCAGTCCCGACGGACGTAGATTCCACGACGGCCAATGGAGGAGTCGGGCCTGCCTCTAAACTTGAGAAAATATGTTCGAAGTCTTTAGATTGAGATCCGGGAGAGATAGCCCTACAACCTACTCCCCCCCCCCCTCCGTTCTCTTTCCTCCGCCTCCCACTATCTTCGCCTTTGCTACTTATGATGCGATCCGAGGAACGCCGAAAGAGATTTTATTTCTCCTCACCTCTCCCCCGCAGATCTTTCATTTAGATTTAATTCCCGTGCTTTCCCTTGAGGATCCACCATCGGGCCTCGAGATCTCTTAGAGTCGTTCCCGGCTTACCAGTGAGACGACCATTTCGGTAGCTGTTACGTCCTTTGGAGCCTGTTTACGATGATTGTGAAAAATTGAACCGCCTCTTGCCGGTACAAGGCTTCTCTCTCAGCGGCGGTTTCATGCTTAACGCCGCCGCAGCCAATAATTTGCTTTCGACATTCCGAATGCCTCTTTAATTAAAGTCACGTCGCAGGCACGCGGTAGTAAAATTTGGCAGTACAAGCGCGTCACGTAATTTATCGTTGAATTTTCTTAATTAATTAATTTTCTTAAGAAGGTGCTGTGGCGCGTTTGAGTTTAATTGGTAGAAATTCAAAGCAGATACGTGGTTTCTCCCTGTTAACTTCGATATAGAATATCGATGAAATGAAACGGCCCGCTAACCTCCGCCAGTATAGTTCTTCCGTTGAATTCATTCATTAACCTTAGAGCTTCCCATCTCTCGATGGGAAGAAAGCCCTACGGGAAGCCCGTTTCGAGGGAGAAGCCTTGAGGAGAAAATTGGATCGCCCCATGCTCAGCGAGAGACCACTTTCAGTCGCGACGAGGTGGGAAACCGAGGTATATAGATCGCGTGGCGCTTTGCGTGTGGTTCGCGTCACAAAAATACGTCGAAGGGAAGGAAGGAAGGGGGTGCGCAATCTCCCCGTGACACAGCCGCCTTGGCACCACCGTGGCTCACACAGCGGGGGCTGAAATTCCCGCGGTCCACGAAGCAGCCGCCGCCGAGTCGCGCTCGCTGTACTTTTTATTTAGTTGCACCGTCGAGGAGAGGGTGCTGGGGA
>NW_017304196.1:1229965-1240374 GCF_001594115.1 Trachymyrmex septentrionalis | reverse complement strand
TCTCTCTCTCTCTCTCTCTCTCTCTCTCTCTCTCTCTCTCTCTGTCGAGAGAGACTTTGCTTTTTTTTTTAATCTTCCTGCACTCTTTCGAAATCCCGCTGGCGACGTGAAGCCGTATAGCCGCGCGAGTTTCTTGAGTGCCGTGAGAGAAATATAGGAAGAGAGTCTCGGATTAGTTCTTTGTGGAGAGAGACTGCTTCAAAATTCTGAAGCAATTCTTGCCGATTCTGCCTCGAATGAGCGACGATACGATAAGGCCGCATATTATTCGCGCTTCGCGCCTTGTTACGTACACCTCTTCATCCACCGTGCGAAAATTACCTCCATCCTTCGTGCGATTTGATTCCTTCGATGTATACGTGAAAACAAGGGCCGTGGGATGTACAAGCGAGCGAGGCAGTAGTAGGGAAGTTTCCTTCCGGGCGATCTCCGGTATCTCTCGGCGAGTAACCCGAAACTCTGGACAGAGGTCAGCGAGCAGTGTCAGGGATGAACGACGTATTCCTCGTTGATTTACCGCACTTAAAGACGGAATATTAATATCGCAATGGCGTGCGCCGGCTCTGGGTCCTCTGGAGTGTGCACCCCACGGACGTGAGTCGCGTACGTACTCACACACGCACATATGTAACGCGTATTACGTACGGGACAGGAGGATGGCTACCGGTCGCAGCGGGAGAGCACGGCGGGGGTCCTCTACCTCCGCGCCGACTCGAAACCTTGCTACCGAGGAAGAAGTGAACTTTCATCTCGCTCCGGCACCATCTTCCTCCACCATCACCTCCTTCTCCTCCTCTTCCTCCTTCTCTTCTTCCCCCCTCCCCCCCCTCCGGTCCCTCTTCCGTTTTTCTCTTTTTCTTCCTCTATAAGCATGCATCTCTCTCTCTGTCTCTGTCTCTCTCTCTCCCTCCCCCCTCTCTCTCCATCGGTCTCTCCTTTCCTTCTCGAGATTTCCCCCTCGTGCTGGCGGCAATCTTCCGCCGATCTTCGTGGCGCTACCACGCGTTGATTCGTCGATCCTGCTCAGTCACGTGACCGGTTTATAAGGCCAGAACTGCCAGCAGCAGCAGCAGCAGACGGTGCGCCACTTGTTTGCCGCGCCTCGCCTTGCGATCTGCACCGCACTTCCGTTTTTTTTTCTTTTTCTTTTTTTTTTTTTTTGGTGAGATCCCAAACCGATCGCCGAAATTCGGGGTACTGGTGCAACGCGGGCGTAACACGGTCGTCGCTGTAGGATGTAATAATTATGTTGACCAGTATCCGTCACGCGGCTACAAAAATGGGGACAATGGGATATAGCATCTGTGCGTCAACGCAAATTTTACGTAAATCACAAAAGAGCGGAACGAGAAGGGCGCGATTATGCCGGGATAGATTTAAGGAAACCACGCATAACATCACGCACGTCTGTTCGAGAGGTATAATCGCGTCATCGGTCTGTCCCGTGATTTCGGTAAAAAAAAACTGCTCGAATGGGGAAACGTGCATTGTCCTCTCGCAACGTAATTTAAATTTATAATCCATCGCACAGTCCGTATTAAAGAGGGAATACGATATAAGATTTTCAATTATCTCGCTTATTTCTCGAAGATCGCAATTCATGTTCGTGTGGGAATATGAAGACATTACGGCGATATGAACGAAGGCGAAGGACAACAGAAGTCTGACCGATGTCATGTAAACACTATGGGGGTCTGACGAAGTCCCTCCGGGCCCGACCGACGGCGGCCTGCTCGCTCGGCGCCAGGGGCCTATTAAAAATGATGCTTAAAGAACGAATTATGGAAATGAGCCGTTATTCCAGCTTCGGGCTCCCATATTACCGACGACTTAGTCCGTTCGCGTTGAAATTACAGGTTGTGAGCTCCTAGGCCCCTCTCTTGTCTCCCTTCATTCTCCCTTACCTACTCGTCCACTCCTAAGCCGGACAAGAGGGACCACCTCCTTCGGGGTGGAATACATTACGTTGATTTTCGGAATTGAAGATTAAATCCTCCCGCCTTGGGGTCTCTTGGTCTCCTCGTTCTTCCTGCATTCTCCTCATGAAGCTGATCTCATACGCGTGCGCGCGATACACGATGTTCGCCAATTAAATAATTTCGCGATTATGCCGGTATATCTTGCGGCGATCTCTCTACGTGGCTGGTGTTATTATTGTAGCGATACTGTCTTAGAAACGCATCACAAAGCGATATCAAATCCACGAAGATTTCAACGTATCGACAAAATTCCCACGATAAGAAATAATTTTTATGAGAATATATTACAATATCTTACGTTATTCTGAGACTTGCTTTGAAAAATACATTATTACAGTTGTCATAAAATTAGAAAGATTAATTGTTCTGCTCGTTTTTCATGGCGCAATTGATAAAAGTAAAGAAACAGATTTAATGTTTATATAATTTTATATATAACGATGTCGTTGTGCAATCAGATATTTTTATTGCTGCAGGAAGAGTATCTTTTAATCGTATTTTAATCAAACGCTGCAATATTTATCTGTAAATGTATTTGCTCTTTTTTATATAATTTTTCGATTTACTTAATTTAATTATAATTCGTTAATACAAATCTGTTCTATCTGAAAATATTCTTATTTTATACATCTTTTTATATAAACAGAGATTTTATAAGATTCAATGATAAGACACATCAAAGTACGAAAATAGAATAGAATTGCTGTGAAAAAAGTTTCTAAACTTGTAAATTACAAAATGTTTCTTTATTCTCGTAACGTTCTTAATAGAAATTGAAAGCTAGAAAGATTTTCTTCGCGGAAATATATTGTTCAATCATAGCGTTTGTTTAAAGGGACTCACAGGAAATTCACAGTGATCCAAGCAAATGTACCCTTACCTAGCCTCGATAAACCTGAGCAAGGGTCTATGAGGTCAAAAATAAATAATTCACAGATTCGTAGTATCCACAAAAGCCTCTCTGGTTATCCCGCGTTGTACAAATGCTCAACCATCGGGAAGATCGGAAATCTCACCTTCGCACATTTCTCAGTTTCTGAAAAGAGCATGCTGCATGCGGTAACATAGGAAGAAAAATATTTGCCAACTTCCCCCTGTTTGTACGACGCGCAGGAATGTCTCGGTGAATGGCTACACGGGAGGTTGGAGAAATATTTTTGCAAACATCACATCAGACCCGAAAGCTGCGCATTCTTCTCCAGAGAATGCCTGCCTTAGGAGATATACGACGGATATACTTAAATTACTATTATACATATAATATTCATAGAATCAATAACGTCGAATGTGGATAATGAAAGAAAATAATTATATCCGCCATGAAACTTTTCTTTCAAGCTTACTATTGTTTTTTTCAAGCTGCATGCAGTAGCATACGGTGAGTAACTATGTGGGGACCAACGTGACCTTCTCTAGAAACCCAGAGCATCACGGTTCTCAACCCGCCTACGAATACCGATAATTAATCACGAATTTCACACCTTCGCTAGACCGCAAGAAAGAAAACCATTTCAGGAAGGACGCGGAAGGACCCCACTCCGTATTCTCAGACCTCGAAGGGGGATCTGGAATGAAAAGAATCGGGGGACAGGGGGATATCTCTAGACCGTACCAACACCCATAGCATCGCTGTAGAACTTCTGTGTTGGTGAAACGAATCGCTAAACTGGACTGCATTGACAAATGATTCGAACATTTCGTCCGAAGGAAACCGTAGGACCTCCCACATTGAATAAACGCTGCCGTTGTACGTTTTCATAGCTCCCTTCTTCTATCCTTCATTTTTTTTACATTTTCTGTCGCTCCAAGGTTAAGGCCGTGTTAAAATGACATGATCGAGATCAAAAATATTCTCCTTTCTCGCGCAAAATTTTTATTTCTATTGTTTTTTCCTTTGTGATCGTTTGAAAGCACTGTTTCGTTAAAAAGATATTTTACTTTGTCTTTGCTATCTGAATATTTAATAATTACCTTTGTACTTACATATACTAGTCGACACCAATTAAAAGTAACATCTGTTATCTGTATTATAATTTCACTTTCAATAATATAAATATAATATAACATATGTGTTACATTGTTAAGTGCGCAATTATAACATAGACGTTACGTAACTTTTAGTTAATGTTAACTGGATATATTCCATTAATTAATAACTAATGATTTATATTATAAATATGATTACAAATTTTTATTGGTAATAAAAAAAATTAATGCATTTTGTTCAACTTTATAACGCATTTAATGGCACACACGTTAATAAAAGTTTAGTTAATTAGTTGCTCAACAGAGCTCATTGTCATTTTGCCATTCGGACAAATATCGTTTCCACTTAAATTCCATTCAAAAATTTGTGAAGTTAATACATATACAAATATAAGAATATAGAAAGCTATGGCAAAAGAGATGGCATTGTTGCATAATATCTTTTAAGTATGTCTCAATGGGATTATCACTGTTCGATAACAATAGCACAAACACTGCGCCCGCATTATGCTCGGCAATGCTTGAGCAACATGTAATGTCACCTGTTAGAAAGCTAATAGATTCATAAAGGCATTTAATCGACTAATTCACAAACATAAAAGTCTGAATAAAGTACGTGCTTATATAAAAGTCCATTGAACAAAGGGTATAAGAAAAAATATCTCTGGAATTATGAACACGATTTCTCTAAATACAATTTTTTTATTCTCATTGACGGAACTATAAGAGAAAAGATTGTAGGAAAAGCAATCCATATAACATGATATATATTAGAGAACCTAAAAATCCGAAAAATTCCTCAAAAGTTTCATATTATTAGCATGAGGCATAAGATCGTTTAGACAGATGTGAAAGTGTCTCGTAAAAAGAACCACTTTAACTTGAGGCTGGTCAAGTTTCATTTATGACGCACGCTTAGGCAGCGCACTAAATTCCATATGTCAAGAGTGACAACGACGAAAAGATATTTGGATGAACAAAAACAGAGAATGCGTGGTCCACGAGAACTTCCAGCATCTCTCTAGGGGGTTCTTCGTGTAGAACATACGCGAGTGCCGTCCATCGTTCCATACGTTGTGTCTCTCGTATGTCGCTCGTATGTGTACGGAATCTTGAGTCTCCATATGCTTATGGCGTTTCGCATGGGACGTCTCGACACGACGTAAGACACCATGGCATACCACACACAACGCGACACCTCGGCCGACCGAGTTGACCGAGGACTCCAGGACCACACACGAAGGATCGTCCCTTCTCTCGTCTTTTTCCGTCTTTCTCCTTGCCTCCGTGTTCTTCCTTGTTTCTCGGGAAAAATAAAAAGACGGGGTAAGCAGCACCGGTGAAAGAACGCGGTGGCGGGCGCAACAGGAGAAAACTGAGAGGAGTCACTTAACCATCATGTCATTAACCACGCTTGAAAAGAGGTCTTTAAAAAAGCTCTAGCAACCATCCGTGACGCCTCGTTACGGAATTGACATGGAAAGTCGTGAGTCATTTATAATTGAAAACGTAATTACTTCTCGAAATTAATAAGAACAATGTCGCGATTGCCGGCCATTCTGGAAGGGTCAAATAATATGGTAACTTGAAACGCTCATGATTTTTCTAATTAAAAATATTTAATTATTTATTCGTTCGTTTATTCATTCGGTACGAGATTTTTATTATCGGTTACCGAGAGTAAAATATTTTCCTGAAATCTCTCTGATTATGACGGTCGATGTTGACAAAGTAAACCGCGGATCGTACGATACAGGACAAAAGTGACAAAGAGCAACCGTAGCAGATTATTTAGGATTTATGCGGGCTAAAAGGAGAACCGTCTGGTCACACATACTTGCGTGGCGGGGGGTTTCCCGCATTGCTGTTAATTGTGTGTCTTTAAACGCTGGTGGTCCATTGTCCTCTTTAAGTTCAGAACTGTTGTCGACATGTGACAACAAAATCTTTATCATCAACCACCTACGAGCGGAACCGAAGACACTCGTCGAAGAGGTTGCCTTACAAAAGAGTTTCCTCTCGTCTACGATCATCGGTTTTGGGAACAAAGTGTTTTTGCGGATTGAGAAAAGAGTAAAGGTTGACCAGGCAACCAAAACATCTCATTGTCCCGTTTATGGCATGTTTTGGGTATTCATGTGATCATCTCGCTTATAAAGGTTCACCTACGAAAAGTGTCCCTCTCTTATACTCGTATACTGAAACGAGGAACTACCGGTGCAGACAATTCGCAAAAACTCTTTGGAATGCAGGATGCAACGGGTGCAATCGTGATCTCCTACCAAACGTATCTGGTGAAAAATAGGGCGGTTCCGGTTGTCGGTATTAATGTGCCGCGATACGGAACGCCGAAGGACGGAAAAAATCCTCCGATTGTCACGTTCATTCTGATACACCAGGAATACATAATCGAGACAATTTAATTACGCATGGTGGCACTTTTTTTTCAGCAACTGCCTCGTCAAATTTCATTATCTGTATAATAAATATATATAATAATATCAAGTACGCAATGCATGCTGTGACAATCTTCGCCAGTTCATAGCTCGCGAAGCACCAGAACGAAATTTTCAGTTCGCGACAGAAGAAACCGTTAAAAGCGCGTCATTCTTCAAGCGACTTACCGGGGCACCCGGGTTGCCCAGAAGCCCGCGGATTCCCACGTGGGCCAGGCGTCGAAGGATGCGGGCCGAAAATATGCAAATTTATATGCGTATCCCGGTGCGCGATTCCTCATCCTGCCTGACTGCCCGGTTTACCCACTTGCGAGCCCAAAGACCTATGGGAGCCGTGCCACTCTCTCTTTCTCCTCCTTCGGAGAGTCATTACCATACGTGACCATAAATGAAACCTGTCTCGCCTATCCCGTATAACAATAGGACAATCGCTTCACGCTAGACGCAAAGGCGTCATACGTGCGCATACATATGCACCCTCCCATGAGTTCCGCCAACTTTCCTCGAACTCCCTCTGCTCTTGCCCCCGTTATCCTTCTTCCCTTCTCGTACCCCTCTTTCGCGAAGTGTCCCGGAGATGCCAACGGTCCTGCGACAGGATACCGGTTCCGGCGTGCATCCTGAAGCGGGACGTTTCGTCCTGTTTCCAGCCGTGCGTCGCCAAGCCATTGTCTAGCCGAGATTAGACGAATTCGAAAAATGACTCGGGCGAAGCTGAAAATCGTGTAACGGTCGCCGGTGAGTTCATAGGTGATCGTCTTTCTGGATTCCCTTTGAACGAGTCTCGGTCAACGGCCGTGCGAGGCGGAGATTTCTAGGGACTGGACCCGATCAGGGATCCTTCCACGTCGGATGATTCGTTACAACGAAGCCTAGCATTTTTTTAATGACATATTTAACCGACGTTCTCTTTGCGAGATGGAACTGTCTTGAGTAATGCATCAAAGAATGAATACGACAGCCGAATTAATTCTAGGATTTTTGTTTCAGTACTTATATTGTTAGATGACGAATTTTTTAACATTAGCTTTATTTCGCAAAATATATTTGTGTAGAATATACGTTCTTCATTAAAGTTAAATGTATTTAAATACATTTTTAGTGATATATCGAATTATTAAACAGAAAATATGAAGAAATTACGTTACTTTATTCTTTGCTTCTAAGGCCTTTTCATATTTTCGTAAGATCTTCCTGCGCAGACTCCCACACTCTGAATGAGCTGCACGTATTTTTACGCAATTTCATTGAACCCGCAGTGGGTCACATTGTTGCTGGGGCACGATGCATCCGGAGAGTCTCGATTCTCGTACCTGACCTGAGATAATCTCATCCCAGTACCATGTGCGCTTTATCCCAGGGTATCTGGTGCCCCTTCCCGCTTTGCGTCTCTGCCACAGATCTGAAAATGCCTATAGGGGTCCTGCAACGAAAGTACCCCATTCTCGCTCCGCTTTTTCCTTTTATCTGTCATTCCTCCCCTCGGCTTGTCACGCTATGGCGAATCTTATAGCAGCAGTGACGTTTGTCACCCCCTATTTTTGTCATTTGAAAATTTTAGGGGAATTTCCGCGTTTACCTTCGCATTTGAAAAATAGATCATCTAAAGTCGATCTTTCCCAAAGATCTCAGGCGCGTTGAAAATGTCAGCAAAGAACGCATGTTCTGTCAGATAAAGCTGAGAACATTTTTCGAGCAAAGTTAAAAATGTCGGGTACAAATTTCGTAATTCGACAATGATTGTCAAATTTAATGATGCGTCATATTTTTGATGTGAATATCGAGAAATGTATAAAATGAAAGATGTCGGAAGGTGAACGAGTATTATAATCTGCACGTCTTTGGTCGGTTTTGCAAAATTGTAAAGGCGATTCGTCCTTCGCAACCTTTCTCATGTCCGCGAGCTTAGGAAACTGGTTTCAAATGCCTTTCAGTGCTGTCGTTTCATGGAATCTCTGAGAGATCGATAGCTCTCCTCGAAAATTTGATCACGATAAATTGCGGATCGGTTTCGGTATGTCGAGCGAAAAACAAAACGGTTATCTCTCTTACAGATAGCGCGATAGATGACAGTCTTGAAAATCTCGTTGGACCAGTCGAATCCCGATGTGTTTCTTCATAAAGTGCATGTATATAAAGTAAATTTAGGAGGATTTGAAATCTGATCTTTTATACAAAAACACATTTAAGCTTTCTGTGTTTTGTTTTTAGTCTCTTGTTACATATATACATTATTTGTATCACATTTTTCAATTTTATCCTTATGGTTTATTTTGTACATCTTAATATTACTATATTGGTATAAAACAATTTAAAATAAATACAAAATATCGATATAAAATAGATAAGTATATAGAAAAGATACAGAACCTAACTTTATTATCTCCATATGTATCAAGATATGATTTAAATATCAAATTTAAGCCATTTAAATTGACCAGTTTTTAAAATCAATTAAATCACGTTAACATTATTAATATATACTGATATTAATTTATGATTTTGCGTATGACTAGGAAATTGAGAGAAACCGAGTCGAGAAGATCTGTAGAATATCTATATTTATTAAAGTAGCAGGCAATATTGACTAACAATAATTACAAGGAATTTATGGAGTAAAAACGTGCGGAAGAAGTTGGAGATAAACATACAACCCACAAATCTCAAGGAAAAGCTTTAAAAGGTAAGCTCGTTATAATAAGCATGAAAAATGAAAAAACTTAAGTCCTTTCTTCTCTCTCTTTTTTCAACACTGATGTCAAACAATTTTTCTCAACAGTATTGATTAAACAACGATACTGTATAAAAATAATATGGATTTATATGCTCGATTATTATTACAACAGAAAGGAATTACGAGAGATAAAATTTCATTGTCAAACGAAACCTATGAAGAAACGACATCGGTTTTCACTGGGAACGAAACACGCTTTACATATGTTTGTAAAATAATTTGTAACTCACCAACGGTAGATTAGTCGAATCTGTCGATCCTCGTTCCGATCATCGAAATCCAAGACCCGCGGGATAAAAATCCGTCGAGTGTCCTCACAGTGTCTTCACCTCACAAGGAAGAGAAAAACTGAAGATCTTCCACTGTTCTAGCGCGATTAATGACGTTTCGTGTGTCACGCACTCTGTACCGGTGTGTGACCGCAGGTAGATCAGTGAAAATCTCCTCCACGTGGTCGGACACAAGTAGTAAGATATTTATGTCACGTGATGCTAAATCTCTACGTGAATGTTTCGCGGTTGTAATTTCACGTTTTTCTTGAAGACACGTGCGAGCACCAGCAGATAGGAGAGATATAAGAAGATGATGGACAGGAAGAAGAGGAGACAGAGGAGAAGGAGAAGAAGAGAATATTTAGAAAGTGAGGCACGATGAAGAACTCTAGAATCAAACCGCCGGTTTCCAAGGATGCTCAGTTTGAACTGAGAGCACGAAGAGGTCCCTCAAGAGTCCCCGGCTCGGGTGTGGGTTTTCGGTTCGTTTTTCCCTTTTTTTTTCCTCTCCATCACTCTCGCTCTCGCAATCGGCCCTCTCTCTCTCGATCCCGCTCAGTGCCTCTTTCTTTCCCGCTACGTGGGTTTGGTCTCCTGGTCTCCGTTCACTTGTTTGCTCACTTGCTCCTTTCCTTCCTGACTGGCCTTCTCTCTTATTCCTTCGTCAGGGCCGACATTGCGGCGTTTGTGGGCCCCCCGGGCCCCTGAGAGGCGGTCGTCGTACCATCAAGAGAGAGAAAGAGGGGGGGAGAGGGCTCTAACCTAACTTAACCCGGCCGAAACACCCCCCACCATGTGTTACTCTCAACCCCTACCTCTACTGTGATCCATCGCGGAACCCAACGGAGGTGTTCACCAGCTTACCGGTGTTAGATACGTGACGAACCACGTGCGCTGTTTGTATGTAGTATTTAAATACTAATACGCCAGATAATACACATACACACGCACACACACACACACACACATATATATATATATA
>NW_017304196.1:1228000-1229865 GCF_001594115.1 Trachymyrmex septentrionalis | reverse complement strand
TACTAATACGCCAGATAATACACATACACACGCACACACACACACACATATATATATATATATATGTGTGTGTGTGTGCATGCAATAATAATCATTGTGATAAAGCGCTGTCATCTAATAACAATTGTACAAGACTATTTACTGGAAAATGAATGACGAAGAAAAATACGAAGTAAACGGAATGTGTGTTTAACTCATAAATAGAGTTTCTATTTCTCGACTATCGAGACCGGAATAAGCAACGGTCGCTATTTGCACAAGACCGCCAAAAATAATCCGGATTTATAGCAAATCCGCATCTCGCAGATTATAAATTTATCTCGCGAAATATTTATTCTATCTCTTTACTTTTACTTATTCGTGTTCATTCCATCTTCAGATCGAAATGTCGTTTGCGACACGCCCGCGTACACGGACGCAGCCAGGCTCGCCGTACGATGGTCACGGAAGGGATAAGAAAGCTGCAAAGACTCCCACAGGGCGACTCACACGCGCGTGCACACACGCACACGATCTCAAAGAGACGTCAGCGCTACCCGCGCTTGGGCTTCTGTGCATACACACGGGCGGGTTCCTGCGCGTAACGCACACGCGTGCAGCATCGCGCGAGCAAGGAGCAGAATCATCCTAATATACCCCGAGAGAGAAGACGTAGGCAGACCCTACTCGGGGTCCCCCCCCTCTTCCTCCTCCCTCCCCTCCCCCGCCACGCTTCGAATGCGTTTCACTCGTGGTGCGTGTAATGCGCCCGCTGCTGGGCGCGTGCATTCACGATGCGTTCGCCGTGAGATCCGTGAGTCAGGCCGGAGATTTAAGGTAGCCGAAAAGATTTGTTGCGCGCGTTCAAAATTAAATCGCCACGCGAGAGCGTCCTTTGTGCGCAATCGTGCGAATGAGCTGGCGAAGACGAAAAGTATGCTGTGCGGAATTGTTTTAGAAACATTTTTAGAACACCTAAACACGTAAAGTGTTTTTAACGTACGGACGACGCTGTATCTCGTTTCCCTCAATGATTTTTGAAAAGGAGATCCTGCGATTTTCGGGATTATCGATGAATTATCGATGAGGATCGAAATCGGGATCTTCTTTCTTCCGAAAGCAAACAACGTCGAAATTGAATGATATGTCGAATGATTACGTTTGCCAAAATATTAGAGGACCTACCGCAGTAAATCGGGTTAATTACGTAGGCGGTGGCATGCTGCGATTGGTCAATGAGAAGCCACGAGCACGGTGGTCCCAATTAGGTCACCTGGGAATGCCGAAAAAGAGCTCACGTTACCGCCGTCCATCGGGACAGTGATGAACCAGCTGACGATTTGTGCCAATCTCAGACAATTAGTTTTCTCGCTAGTCATACAAAGAAGTTATATTCGATCGCTTCTTTACAAAAGGGAGTCTCTCCAATCAAATCTTAAAAAAATACTCAACTGCGTGCAATTAATTTTGCGATTTAGATCAGATGCTTATCGGTTCCCATTATCTAGATCGTTTTTGTGCTCTTTTCTGGGATGGTAATAATTTGATTTGATGACTCTTAAACATCAACCGTGATATATCTTTGAATTTTTGATAACATCAATATTCACACTTGTGACACTTGTGTAATTCAAACTTTGAAGATTTTTTTATACTTCAATAGCGTACATATAGTTTTGATAATGAGATTAAATACCGATACCACTTGAGTTTAAATCTCACACATTTTTTTATATCTTCATATGACTATTATTTGATTATTATTTATTTAAGTTTAAATTTAACAAAGTTGCAAAAATTCTTAAAATTATGCAAAAAATATTTGACTTTATTTTACTAATAATAATTATATAATATACATATATATATATATATATATATATATT
>NW_017304196.1:1222614-1227866 GCF_001594115.1 Trachymyrmex septentrionalis | reverse complement strand
ATTGTAATAAAATTAAAAGAACTGCTAGTTGCTTGTATTCTTAGATGCTTTTGAGATTTATTTTACTACGTCTGTTTTAACGCTATTTCAGTGCAGTACTATAATAATGAATAATTATTATTATATAAAAACCGAAGTACAATTTGCAGAAAGACTACGAAATGTTTATCTCTTTATTCGCAAACACTTCGGTAAGAGAACTGTTGAGAGTCCCTGGAACTCCGACGGAGTGAACCGTATCCTGGCGTGGGACAGGACGAGCCACGGATGCTGCGTTCTCTGCTGGGGGCGGCTCGACGCTATTCTTCTCTCTCTCTCTCTCTCTCTCTCTCTCTCTCTCTCTTCGCTCACTCTTCTCTCCATCTATCTCTTCGGCAATCTTCTTTTTGTCTGCCTCATCTTTCTCTGTCTTTTCCTCCCTTCTTTCTCCTTTCTTGTTTCTTTCTTCTTATATGCAGTACGTACCTCTCGTTTCTGTCCTCCTCTGCACTCTTCCTTCTACCCCCCCCCTCCCCCCCTACCCTTCCTTGTCATCCTCACGAGCTAGGACTCGTCGTGCCTTCAGGAAACGGCTGTCCCACGTACATGCAGGCGTGTGCGTCCAGCGCACGCATATGCGTGGGCCTTTACTGCATACGGTGGAAGGTAAGGAGGGGCAACAGGTGGATACGTACATACGTGTCTCGAATAATACGGGTATATGTATAATATGTATGTATGCGAACGCGTATACGTGCTGTCTGTCCGTCGAAGTTTTCCGTGCGAGATAAAGACCGACCGTTTTATCGTAATTATTGTTACCCACACGGATCCTCTAATCTGCATATCGTTAATTCGCCGCTAATGTACGATCCCACCGGGTTCAATCTGGCATGCGAATACGTCTGGATGAACAGGTATCAGTACCTCGCGCAAATGATACGGATAAAGAGAAATACGTACTAACGGGTGTTATTACGACTTCCACGTCTTTTCTTCTCTAGTTGCCGTTATTTTTTTTTTCTTCTCCTTTTTCATAAGACTTCTCTCTCTCTCTCTCTCTCTCTCTCTTCCTCTCTGCAATCTGTGTCTTACATATGTAGAGGATGTGAATACATGCTGCATATAGCCAACGCACGATCACGCAGGCAGGCACTTATCCTTTCCAAGATTCTATTCAAGGAAGCCGATCCTGAATAGGGGATCCCAAGGGCGCCTACGTAATCCCACCCGCCATTGTGAGGACGCCAACCAGTTTTCTTCCCGAAGCTCTTTTTCACGCTCTTTCCACCGAGCTGGTACAAAATACGAGGAGCGCAGGAGGACCCACATGCATGTGCGCCAAGCGCATACTCGTATGCACTCGTATACAACCATTGTTGTTCGTACAAATAGCTATAATTCCTTCCTCGCCTCTCGTCTTCTTTCCATCTTCTCCCCGATTTCCGATTTATACCACCCTCTCTCGTAGAGGTATGAAGATTGAAAAGAACTGCAGTTTTCCGAGATCAAACTTAACATGAGAGAGAGAGAAAGGTTTTTTATAAGTAATTTAAGAGAAGAATATTCCTGCCCTTCCTCTGTCTCTCTCTCTCTCTCTCTCTCTCTCTCTCTCTCTCTCGCTCTCACATAAGTTTTTACAGATTAAATTTGTAATTCGCGACCTAATTCTATTTATTTTATCTTATTAATTTTATCTTATTAATTTATTAATTTGTAATTATCATTGTCGGTCAAAAAAATGATAATCTAAGATTTTAATATTATATCGATAATTCGACTGCTTCTATTTTTCAGTCATCTATTTTATTCGCGATATTATCGCGATATTATCTTGTTTTTCTTTAAATCCTTATCTAGAACGTTTATTTTCATCTCAAGGATGCTAACCTAGTTAAATACAGACAATGCTTTGTCTCCATAAAAATTTCAAATTGCTTAAACGTTCTTTAAATTAATTCCGAAAAAATTACACTGCCTGTTGAGAGAAATGAAAAAAAAGATCAATTTATTTGTTATCTCTCTTACTTACTAAATCCTTTATAAAATCATCACTACGTCGTAACTGGCGCAAACGGCTCAGATTTTAACAATTCAAGAGAACGTAATTGAACGTCAAAACAATACCTGGAAGTACCTGGAAGTATACTTTGAAATATAGCCTGCTCGCGGTCGGCAATTATCAAAGAGTATCCCGAAGACCCAAGCCCTTTACGAGTCACGCTGAAGACAGGAGCCATCGTAGATCGTATCGCGTACATCCCTCCCCTATCTCTCTCTTTTCTCCTTTCTCTACATTTATCTCAGCAATTCCTACTCCATTCGTTCGTCATCCTCTTTTCACAGTCTTCATTTCTTTCACTACATTATTTCATTCCATGGATTTATCTCGTTCTTAGATTTGTAGAGTCCTTTCACTCATGACGGGAATTCTGACGTTGCTAGGTTTATCATGCATAATAATGAGAATAATGAATCATAATAATAATTGATCGAAAGAATTATCTACTTGTTCCTTTAAATACTGGTTGACGTATGTCTGACAAACATATACTATTCAGAAAATTTAAATAAATGTTAAATAGTCTTACTTATCGGTGCGTACAGATCGATGTAAATTAATTTATATTAATATTTATATACTAATTTACTTATTTCATTCATACTGTAATGACTATGCAAAGATAAAGTATAAAAGATAAGAAATGCGGAAAGTTATAGGCAATTGTAAAATTTAAAGGCAGCTTGCCGTATACAGATTATATCTCGATAGTATAAGATAATTCGAGATTTTCCACACTAAATATTTAACATTTCTAAAATGTAAATCTAAAAAAAATTTTCGTTTCTACATTTAATTTAGAGCATACATTGATCAATGTATGCATTTTATTTTATCTGTATATAATTTGTGTTGTTTTAAAAATGGCTGTGACTAAAAATACATGTGATTAGTTACGCGCGTGTATATATTTGATAAAAATAATCAGTTAATAGGAATGGAAGGTTCGAAGTGCAACGATTTGAGAAGCACTCAAACAGAGACGGACGCGTAACTCAAGTGGAAGTTGAAGGAATTACGGAGTTCAGCGTTCATTATCGTATTTTATTGCGTAGATTTATTTGCATATAACATCTATGTAGAAATTAATTGCATAATATTTGATCGGATAAAACCTCTTTGCATAAGTGAGTCTGACATCGTCGATTTCTCCGTTCGGTCCAAGGTACACGTGTTTCTTCTCGTGTTATATTTCGTGTGAATTCGATATGAATTTGCAATTTTCCCTTGCAATTTTCTAAATCTTTTCGTTGAGTTGTTCAATGAAATAATGCGAGGAACTAAATCGCTAACATTAACACGGAGTTTTTAATTTAATATATGTATCCACTGAAGTCTTAAATTAATAATATAACTTTATTATTGGACTTTATACTTGATACAATTAACAATAGATAATGATTTCATACTTTGATCGATAATAGTTAGATGGATAACTGAATGTTTCATATTATTTCTCGTGATAACATCTTTAATATCTTACTTTTGTAAGCAGACAGAAAATCATCTTTATCGCTTTAATTTAGATTCTTGTGAGCGATATTTGCGCTATCGTTCGTCAGAAAGTGTCGCTCCAGCCGGTTTTATTATTAATGTTATATTTCGTATACATATTGCTTATGTGCAAAGTGCATCGTCAGATGTGTTATTATTGTCGATCGGCCGACCGATACCGAGATAAAACAGACTCTCGATTCTTCGACGTGCTTATCGTTTACTTTGACTTTCAAAAAAAAAGGACTGAATGACTCAGTAATAATTATCCAATCAGATTGTTAAGAGACACTCAAAACTTTTGCCCCCTGGCAGAACATTCTGTTATAACAGCAATACAAATTGCTCATCTTCGATAAGACCTATACATGTCTTTTACATCGTTACAGTTGTTGCGCATTGCGTTGATCTTGCGGAACATGACAAGATAACGAATGAAAAACGAAAGTGACACTCTCAAGACCGATAACTTTGAAATTTTAATTACTTTACGTATATTAATTTTATTTTTACACGCGTTGCGTATACAAAAATTAACTGAAAGCACGCAAAGCGCTTCCGTTATATTATTATCATGAGGTCATTGGGGAATTCGACAAATTTAACGGCCGAAAACGGGCGTGACAAGTGCGTGCACTGCGTCTGGGAAGACGCAGGGAAGGGCGTCTCGTGAGGTTTCTCTTCGTCATGCACGTTGCAAGGTGCCTTGCGTTGGTAGTGGTAATGACGGTGATGGTGGCGGTGGTTCCTTCGCGGCAATCGAATTAATAGGCCATCTGCTCTTCCCTATGCCTCCTTTAAGGAAGTCAATGTTTAGGAAGTCCATGGGAAGTGGCGACAACGGAAAGCCCCATAAAGCAAGAGAGGACATGGGAACGGACCTTCGCAAGGAAGTCGAACGATCCTACACGGTGTATCGTCCCCCTTCGTCTTCTGCCCGCAAAGTGGACGGGGGTGTACGCGTGAGTCCGTCCTTGTCGTTGACGTGCTCGAACGATCGCGGTTAAGTTGCATAATAATGATATTTACAAGCAATGACATTACGCAAATCTTGAAACTGTATAACGGAATTCTGGAAAAAAAATTTCTATAACTTCTGAATTATATTAATTTCAGCTTACTAATTAGTCTGAGCATCATTGATGGAATTAACATTGCATTCTATCGATAGAAAAATAAATTGATATTTTGTACTCCTTTACTTCCTGGGCAGTACGAAAATGTAAGAAGTGATTATTAAACGTTTGGAATATTTTTTCTTTTTGCTCATTTCTTTCTTTTTCGATAGGATTTACAAGATTTGGCAAGAAGTGATGGTATAATGAAAGTAAATACGTGCGCACACAACCGCAACGAAAACATTCGGAGTAGAGCTTGTTTTCTGATCTCACTGCGTGGCTTCTTCATCCTCGGTACCCTCCACGGAGCATTCGATATGGGAAAGAATGTCGTCGATCGAGTATATACACGCACGCGATGATGAACGAACAGAGATCTGTCTCATTTTGTTGACGGAAAATTGACTGTAAACTTTTCTATGATGGCCACCATTGCGACAAAAGTTTTTCTTTTTTTTTTTTAGTCGAACGTTAGATAATAATAATATCACTGGAAACATTAATTAAATGCCTGAAATACGAATAATCTGCTCTAATTCTTTTAGTAGTTTTATTATTGACTAATTTTTTTTTAAGCTATATATATATATATATATATA
>NW_017304196.1:1213005-1222514 GCF_001594115.1 Trachymyrmex septentrionalis | reverse complement strand
TATATATATATGTATATATAATAATTGCAAAACATATGTTATGAATCTGTTTAAAAATATAAGTGTGATAAAATTCTGATACTGTTGATTTTTTATCAATGATTTATGAATATAGACTTTTTAAAAAATTTCTGCTGTAATTCAGTCTCTTCAGCTGAAAAAATATTTATCAAAAAATATCGTTTATCATAATTGCGTTAATCAAGGCTTGCAAACGGATGGACATAGATCAAGAGAGTCATTTACATTTGTCGTCTGAGATGACAATTTGTATTCTTTGAAATGACAGTTATTATGTACATTGTAAGAATTAATCTGCCGTGATCAAATAGTGCGGTGACGATAAGACATCGATACGTCGCGCAGATGAATGTAATTAGAGATTTCATGGTTCATCTTGCCCGCATGATTCTAAAATCGATCATTCTGAAATTCGAGCACACGTACGAAGGAATTTATCGCGATGAGCAGAAGGTACCATCCTTTTTTGGTCTATCAGTCGTACGGCGATGGCACGGGACCATGTTGCCAGCAGAACAAGATTAATAAATCCAAGGGGCTGCCGCTCGCCTGGTAACAATAACGAAACACCTTTTATGCACGCGTGGTATTCCACCTCTTCCTCCTCCACGGCCGCTACCACAACCGCCATCTTCTCCCCATCTCGCTTCATCCACGTGAGCTTCTTCACATTCACCTGCTGCTATTCGAAGATCAGCTGCCCTAACCGCCACCTTGGCAGCACCTTGCTCACCTCACTGTCCTCCTTCAACTCCACCACCACAGACGGACTCTTCCTTCGAATCTTCTCATCCTTCTTCCGCTGCCTCTGATCTTTCCTCTACTTTTCCTTCTTCTTCTTCTTCTTCTTCTTCTTTTTCTTCCTCCATTCGCGCCTTACCTCCGTTCTTTACCGAGGCCTTTTTCCTTCATCTTTTCATTCTCTTCGTTCTATTCTACGTCTTCGTGGCCTTTATTCCACCAACTCTGGTTTCTTCTTCTTCTTCGTAGCTGTCTCCCTGGAGCAACCGCAACTGCCCGTGCACGCTTCGGATTTTTTCCAAAAAATCCAGCTGCACCAATCTTTTATGGGGGTCCAGCCGCTCGTTACTCCCGAGTGTGAGTCGCTGCAGCTTGCGCACTTGTGACATGCATATTCCATTTTCGAGGCGAGAGACGGTGATCGGATCGCCGACCTTGCTCGTAATTAATCGTTCTACAGCGTATCCTAGATAACGAGGTTCCATGTTGTGTCCACAAGGTAATCGGGCCACTCGGTTATCGTTAATTTATTATCATCGCGCTTGCCAACAAGTGCTCATACTTCTCTGGTGTTATTATTATATATTCAACTACGCTTTCTACTCATACTTGCTGTTTACTCTGCGCTTTACGCGCCGCGACTTTAGCCCCAAGTATATGGTTATCGAGAGAAAGTAAGTGTCAATTCGCGAGTGTTAACGCCTCGCCGCGCCTCCGGCTCTTTCTTCTTCTTTCATGGGCATTGAGTGCACGGTGCAAATTGCGTTATGTTACGTAACGCAGTGGGTAATGTAAACGCGCGACGACACGGACAAGTAACATGTTTTAACAGAAGTAACATGTTTTATTCGTTATTCAGCAGGTGAGAGACGGACCGATCGGAAGCGTCGAAGACCTACGAGGGATTACTCATCTGCGGCGCCATGAGCGTTTCGACGCGCGCGAATGTGCGTGTTTCGCGTAATTTAGATAATATTGGGATATACACGGGAATACGTGTTACTTTCTTTGTGTCGCAAGTTACTTTGTAACACGCGCGCCCATCAGCGATAAAAGGGTATCGTGCCTGAATCGCTTTACGCGTATAAATGTTTCTTAATTCCGCAGCAGAAAATAGGCTCTTTAAAATCACTCGGTGTATGAATGATCACCATGAATAATCATCAGAAAGATAGTTTCGAGTTAGAATTGAGAAATGATTTGAATCGATGGTGAAATTAGCAACATGAATAGCACATAAATAACGATGTGTTTCTACACAGATATTTTTTTATTATGAAAACATAATTGTGTTAAAAAGTTTCAACACGTAAAAATATAAATCGTCTGATGATATGAGAAATAAATGTCGTTGGGACAGTGCACACATTTCTTGCGAATCGATATTCTTAATGCCACGTATTTTTAAATATGCGTTTATTCTTATTTTCAACATTTGAAGTCGCTATTTGCGGATGCACGCAAGAAATCCTGTTAGTGGCGTTCTTGGTCGCTTCGACGGACACGGCAGCCAAGCAGAACAAAATCCCGACGTGGCGTCGGGTAGCTTAATGAAATTCAAACAAGGTCCTGCGGAGCGTATCGGTTACGTTTCCACCCCCAGCGTCTTGCAGGGCGTCTCGAAAAAAAGGGTTGGCGCCCTATTTCTTTCCCACGCGTCAACGAGAAATCTCAACTGCGGGCTTCCTACAAGCGGCACCGTTTTCAGACGAGTAAGAAAGCTTTCGTGGCTATGCACGAGTAAAAAAATCTATAGAATAGAAATGAGGACGAACGAGTGAAAAAATACTCTATTCAATATTAAATTTATAATAATAAATTTACAACAAATTCGACCTCGGAACGAATTATATCTCGATAGAATATCCAATTTCATGAAATTCACAACTTGTATAATTTCTTCTCTATATTTTCTTCACTTGCGTCCGTATTCAAAAAATAAAATCAAATAAAATAAAACGGGCCGATGGGGGGAGGGGGATGTGTTCGAATTCGAAATTTCGAGAGCGCGATGAATCTATAATGATTAGATAATCATTAGGCACAGGCGGGCGCATTTGGCACAGCTATTACCGATTGATCCTTTCTTCCCAGCGCGTCTCAGTCATCGAAAAAGCCCTCCTTCTGTTCCACGCTCCGCGTGGAAAAAAGAGGAGTCCACCACTGTGGGAGATCGCGTACGCAGGGTGCGCAGGCCGGCCGGCCGTGAGGACTGAAGAGTCGTGAGAGGAAGCCTGCGCCCTGCGCACGGCGCACGGCGTACGGCGTGCGAGAAGGACGAGGAGAATCACCTGCGGTGCACCTGCTGTGCAGGGGGCTCCTTCGGTCCCGTATTAAAAGTGTATCGGACGCTCCTCGATTCCCTTTGCCTCCCCGTTCATCGTGCCTTCGTTGCTCCTCCGCGTCCTCCTCCACTTATACACTCCTCCTCCGCACGCTACGGAATACCTGATGGCCCTTCGCACGATAATTGCTCTTCAACCGTCTCTTTCGTCTTTCGTCTTTCGCCTTTCGCCTTTGGTGGAAACGATCCGGCTGCGCGTGTGCGCGCGATCGGCTCCGTTCCTGTAAATTGCGAGCTGTTAGCGATCGTCCAGTTGATCCGCGAGACGCATTGTTGTGAAACGCGAAGCGTGTAATCCTGCGAAAAAGATAAATAACAGTAATTACATAGATACCTTTTATACGCTACAACAATATGTATATTAATGTACTTTTTCACGCTGCAATAAAACACTTTCGTATATTGTATTTTTGGCGCGAATTCGAAAGACGAATTTTCTGCGACAATAGGCGAAGAATTATCTTGAAAATGTGAAAGACGAAGGGTCTAAGAACTTTCAATGGACATATGTAGGACATAACGCGTGCTTCTCCGATCACCCTTTTCTTCGCTCGCTTCAATGCCTCCGCTACCGATGCGAGGTGGCTATTGGCCCGTTTGAAAATTGCCTTCGCAACCGACGTTGCCTGAGCGCGTGCTGGATCAGGCTGTGGAGGAGGCTAATAGCGTATGATTGCCAAGCTTTTGCCTGCTGAAAGAAACAATTTTGCCGCGTCGTCCTTTGAATGACTTTGACGGCATAACATTCTCGTTTGGCAAAACGTTCCTCACAAAAGCCTGATTCTGCATTTATGTAAAAGTAGCCGATTGAAATTTCGCGCGCAAAAGAATGTTCTCGAAGGGAGAAGAGAGAGAGAGAGAAAGAGAGAGAGAGAGAGAGAGAGAGAGAGAGAGAAATAGAACTCGCGAGAAGTGTCTGTTTAAAAAAAAAAAAATCCTTTTTATTCAAAATATGCTTTTGACCTAACCTTTTAAATTTGCGTCTCTAAACGCGTATAAAAAAAGAGGGCTAGCTTCAAAAGTCCGATGATTACCCTTCGATATTCGACCGCTTCTTTATTTTTATCAGTGTATTCCTTCTTTTCTCCTACCCTTTACCACTTCCTGTTACCACGACCGTCTCCTAAAGAGATCGCATCAATTTGCTTTTTTTTCTAACGGTCTCGAAGAGATACGTTTCCCGCACACGTACTGCGCGGCCGCACTCGCTCGCGACGGACAGCAGGAGTAGCGACGACCAACGGCCAACAGGTGTATAGCAGGTGCACACCCCGAACGCCTTGAAGAGCTCTGTGGAGAGCTAAAAAGTTTCACGTCTACCTGAAGGTCCCACGCGAGAAGACGACGCGACTTTCAACCGTCGTTTTCAGAGGAACGCCATCACCCTTCGGCGTTCCCACCCCACGAAGACGGTCTCGCTTACAACAACGTCGCGTAGAAACGACGAATAAACTGTTCTTCATCTCCACACGCACCCTGTGGTCTTCGATAGAAGAAATGCGGAAAGCTCGATATCTACAATTAGGATTATAATTGCTTGCTGTATGAAAGCGTAATGAATAACATAAGGCGGAAAGGTTTTATCGCTTTTGTCAGCAGTCGGTTGTATGCGACTGGCATTAATGAACCGTCTCCACCGGAGCTCGAAATATGAAGCTTGACATAACAGAATCGTAATGTTACATTAAACGAAATGACGTACGTACGCCGAGAGGCATGCAACGTAATAAACATCGCGCAGAATGGAGCGGCGAAGAAAGAAAAAACAATTGACGAGGCTGCGATGATGAACGGAGAGATGGGGGATAGTAATGAAAATGCGAATGGGTCGGTAAGAGGAAAAAGAAGAAAAGGAACGGCGGAGGTGGAGGAGGAGAAGCTTAAAGAGATCACTAGAGTAAAAGAGTGTGCTATAATGCAATGAGGCGAAAACGATCGGATTGAAACAAGAGAGGCGGAACGGAAAAACGGCGGAAGCAAGGGAAGCGGAACCAGGACGAGGAAAGAAAATAGAACGACTAAATGGGAGGAGAAAAAGAAGAGGAGGATGAGTCGGTACGGAACGTGGTAGAGGAAACGAGCGGGAACAATACGCGTGAAAGAAGCACCTGCGTCTTATTATCGATCATCTATCGATCCGCTGCGATCCTATGCTCGCAGCCTACCCTTTGGAATCACTATATGCGGCGCGTTGTGTTTCCGACCGTTAAAAATCCACCCTGTCGTGGAGGAACCGTCAGGTGCGTCTTCCTGGACGGCAAGTGCAGGCGGCACAAGTGCCTTTTCGATTTAATGACACGTTGTGTCCCACACGAGCGCGGGCAGCCACGTATACACGCGAGCACCTTTCGCCTTCCTTGAGGTCCTTTCGAGTTTCCGTTGTGGCCGCCGAACAGTACGTGGCACTCTTAATTTTTCTCCTAAAGAAAAGGGGAGAGGAAAAAAAAAAAAGAAAGACCTGAGAGACGCCTCGAAAGTTGCACGGCAAACACGTCATTAGATAATATACGTCGCAAGCTGCACCGACAAGTGATTTTTAATCTCTTGTCACGCGAACATAAAAGACGATACCGATAATCTGCGAAATGAGGAGGTCGTCGTTCGAGAGGCTCCGTTCGTTTCGCGACGCGTGACAATCGTCGTAAAACGATAGAGAGGCGTTTCATTTCGAAACAGTGTTGCACATTTTTGCTTATCGAAATTCAATTGAGTTAATGATCGCACCTGTACGTCCCTTTCTCTTTGCCGGAACACCGTCGAGACATTCCTGGCAGCTGTAGCTGTACATAAGGGACCAACGTATCCCCCGTATTGGTGCTGGTACGTATACATGCGTGTACGTACAGGTGGAAGGTATGATCATGAGGCTTCTGCTCCTCTCCTCCTCCCCCTTCACCTCCTCTTCCTCTTGCGAGCTGTTGTCTGCCTTTGTTGCGATTTTTCACCCGCCCCTTAGCGACACCGGCGCATTTGCGATTGCTTCAATTGCATTTCGGGTACCTATTAATTAAACATTAATAAGGCAACGAGCCTTTTTTTTTTAAACTGTAATTTGCAAAATGTGACAGCTTTTATTGCTCAAGGTTTCCGCAACGAACACCAATAAATTCAACCGACGCGATCGATAATTCAAAGTAAATGTGGCCCTCTTTAAATCGCCCGGTGTCGCACAATGTAGGCTAACTTAACACTTTCAACCATCTGCCCCGTATCGGGCATATGCTATAGGGATAATATCGAAAATGATCTGAAACAAGTATGAGAGAAGAAAAGAGAGGAAAACTGACTCTCTCTGTGAGCACTCGCTACCCGTCTGTCCCGGCAATCCACCTGTTGATTTCCAAATCAAAATAATATCACGGTTGCCACATTTTCCCGATAGTCGTCCCTTTTTCCCTCAAGATTTCTTCGCGAGGAAACATAAATATCGCGATGTGGCGGAAGTGGGTGAGGCTGTAACATATATGTATACCGCATCCGCGAGATAAAATTTTATGTCTTCGTCATTATTCGTCAGACTATCGATAGACTGATACTTCCTGTTTTCTTCTTACGGATATCAAATTTATTCCGTAATATTGCAAAATAGAATCCGTTTATTGAAAATGTTAATTTGTTACAGTAGTAATTAAGTTTTCATCGAAAAAGAATTTTTTATTAATATCCATCCTGCATCTTTCGTGCTCGTAAAAATTACGAACGATTATATTAACTTTAATATAATTAATTAATTAATTAATGTTAATATGTTCAATTTACGATCATATCGTTTCGATCAACATAATTAAAAAACACTGAGAAACATTTTCACGGAAAAATGATCTTACATCGACGGACAAAGTTATCGAATATCAGGAAAGTTTTTAAATAAAGTATTAACAAAAGTAATTAATTATATTTTGGATCAAGTAGACTCGAACAGAGACTAGCAGGGTTAATTTTATCGTCCCTTCGCTGAGAACGCGCTGATTTCCGCAGCGATTTCGCTTAATCGCTTTCATTGTTGACTACCAGTGGAACCCCCACGACCGTGGTAGACCGCGGGGGTGTAACAGGGAGCAGAACATTCTCAGGCAGGTCCTGATTTATGAACGAAATCTGGAGTAAATGCTCGTTTCCGCGCTCTGCCGGGCGTGAAATAACTTTGGGTGAGTTTCTCACTGCAATTGGGGGGGGGTAGGGGAGAGGGAGAGGGGGAGGGGGCCATCCGCGACGCGACAGCAACTCGACTGTGCGTGCAGTTCCGGTCTCCATGGACCGGAAGTGCCGGCTCATACCGTCCCATGGCCGTCATAATTTCACGAACAATCGTTTTTGCTGGCGCTTCTATCTAATAATATAAAATACGTTTATCATAAACTATTTCTTCTTACGTACCTATGCGTTATTATTGTTAGTACTTCCAGAAGATGATATGTAAAAAAAGACAAAACTGTAAGATTTAAATATGAGATATTTTTTTATATTTTTCTTTTCGAGAAATGGTAATTGAAACTGTACACGCGTTAATGCAGCATTTTAGCGTTTTCATGGATTACGCTTATAAAAGTCGGCCCATCGAGAATTGTACGAAAAGGTAGCGGTACGTAATATTAAAGGCAATGTTATGTAATTTGCTGGTAATCAGCGTGCAATCGAACGACCGCGAGAAGGGAGCTAACGACGTGCTGTCCATTTTATTATCGACGGTACGCGCAATTGCGCCTACATTAAGCAAGATAATTCTTGTGACTCGGGATATAACGAGGGATTACATGCCGTTTGAGTTTCGACCGCGACTTCGACGACGGAGCCGGAAGCCCGTTCCCGCTGCAATCAACGACATTCACATTCCCCCAGGGGATAGCCGTGTCGTGGGCGCGGCCGATGACTTCAAAAACATCGGTATTAAAGGGTTACGCCGGCTTTTCGCTCGGGAACAAAAATCCGAAATTACGATTGCATTATGTGTCATCCCGGGAACGAAAGTCGGGCCTTAATGGTTCCCCACTGTACTCGTTTCGTTTTCGATTAGACAACACGATTCTTCAATATCTGCACTTTGTGCGTATTGTAGATTAATTTAAATATCTATATTAACTATCTAATAATTGTGCTCCGATAAGAGCGCAATGCTTTTTTTTTTTTTTTTTTTTAGAAAACTGCAAATTTATTATTTTATCTGTGTTCTATTTTTTCACGAGTGCCTGTTTTTAACCATTTATCCGCGCTTATGTAAAGATAATATAGCGTACCCCTTTCGTTTACCAAGGCGAGGTCGAAGGTCGGCTTATAAATTAAGCTTTTATTGCAGCCGGCTTCGTCGCCGGCCGCAGACGAAAAGCCTTTTATTCATTTGATAGGAGTTCCCTCCAGCCTTCGGTTTAAGCGGCGATGGAAGAAGAAGAAAGTAGAATGCGTGCGTGCGTGCGTGTGTGTGTGTGTGTGTGTGTGTGTGTGTGTGTGTGTGTGTGTGTGTGTGTGTGTGTGTGTGTGTGTGTGTGTGTGTGTGTGATTTAGAATGAAGGGGGGGAGGGAGGGGAAGAAGAGTGACGAGAGGTTCTAGAGAAAGAGAACCAAGGAGATAGAAAAGCAAAGAAAGATAGGAAGAGAGGTGGAAACTGTTTTATCTGCTCCCTCGTGATTTTTGCTAATTAACTTCGCCGCAGGCACCGCTTCATTTTTGTTGCACAAGAAGAGATTAGCTCGTTGCTCCCGAAAGATACCGATTCTATGCGAGAAAGACGACGCTTCTCCCTTCTTCGATTGAACAGAACTATAATTATTAATACGATGAATTATCTATCAGGTTTAAACAAAATGTTTTTATAATTCTGGATCTTATACTATTTATAATCAATCAACATATCCGCTTGTATTATATGCGACGAAATAAGATCTTTACATCTTAAGATTCTTCGTCGGGAACATCTGTATGGAAATTACATTCCTGATTTATATACTTTTGCACGGCGGGAATTACATGCTGTATTTACGATTCAGTTTTATCATTCCCGCCGATATCGGGCATAGACAGACGGGTCAATCTGTCTCTTCTTCTTCCTCAGCCACGAGGAAGAAAAGACGAAGTATGTTCGTGACACATAATCGCGCCCAGCTGTACACACCACACACACACACACACACATACATATGTATAATTAATTATTGATTCGGCTTATTTATATCGCGAATGATTTTGGAAGTATAAAAAAATTTAGATAGTACAGATCTGAAAATAATTTTGTTCGACCATTAAAATAATTATGTAGAACGTTTAAACATTGATGGCAATGCTGCGAAAAGTTTTAACGTTCTAGCCAGTTTAAGCATCGTACATAATTATTTTGATAATCCAAGCAAAATTATTTTCAGATCTGTATTTAGTTATATTTTTAAATACTTTAGCAAAATCGTTTTTCCG
>NW_017304196.1:1209436-1212905 GCF_001594115.1 Trachymyrmex septentrionalis | reverse complement strand
CGATACTTTTCCTTGAACAAAGACGAATTATTATTATTATTATTATTAGGCGTTAGGAACTCGAAAGCTCATTGCCGCAAATACCAAACCTCGCCACTGTTCCCGTAAAAAAAAAAAGACGAATACCTAAAGAAAATGTTTTACGTGTTTTTAGAACCAATCTATATTTCTTTGTTTCTTATATAATAAGTAGGTTCCGAGAATGTTAAATATTACATAAAGAATACATAGATGGAGAGATAAAACGTCGTCAGAAAAAATAAAGTAATATCATAACGAAGCGACCTTACAATAGCGAAAAAATTACTTTGATCGCACAGACTATTATTATGACGCAAATAGCTGAATTGCGATGTCGCTCTATGATTATGTCGAGAATTTCGTGGAGTTTTATCTCTTCGCGCGGTGTCTCGAAGAGGATGGTGAGATTTAAGCGAATTAAATTTTGTTCGTGATTTTCGACACAAAGATAGACTTGACTACGGAGTGTCGGTGCCATTAATATCCAGATTTCGTGTCATTACAGCTCGTAATTACATTGTCGTGCCACCTTCCGTGACTCGGTCGCGATTGTCTCCTTTCGATTAGAAGCCGCGTCAGGTGTTGCCGGCCTCGATGCGGTTCCTAGTCGCATCAAGATTTAATGACCGGTATAATCGACGTCACGGTGCACGCACGGGTGTCTAAGTGGTCGGAACGACGAAGGGTTGATGGGTTGCTTTATCGCTAGGAGTGGGTGGTGAGGGGAATAGATTTTTCGCGGGGAGACTTCTCTCTTGTCCGGTTCAAAGGTTGGGCCGATAATACGTGCTCGCTCGAACAATTCACTGTTAAGAGATAACAACGTGCCTCATTTATTTACATTCGCGTAAATGGGCGCGTGTCTCGGCACTGGGATATACTTTCATGCATTATCGTACTTTTCTTCGAGCGAAAGAGGAAGAGGATGACTGAACGTCGCTCGAGACACACACGCGTGATCGATAGTCGCGTTTTATATAATACTATTAACAATGTTTATGATAGAAGTACATTGCCACGCCACAATCTCTACGTTGCAATTAATCATTTATTGGAAAGGCGCAAAAGAGTCACAATACAACGTGTTTAAATAATTTACAAATATCTATGCAAATGTAAGCAGCTTTAATGCAAATAATTTGATTTATTATTTATTACGTTAGATGATATTTTATATTCTATATTTTGAATGTATGTATGTAAAAATTTATCTAATTTTAGCTAAATATAATTTTAGCTTTAAGTAATTTATAAATGTGAGACGATATTTTTATTTATTGTTAATAAATATGACATCTGCTCTTTCGATGTGCTTCATCCTGCAAAATTTAGAATTTAGTCTAAACATATTGCATAAAATATAAGTATGAACATTGCAGATATTAAAGAAATATATTTCAGTCACAATTGGTAATTTATCAATAATCGGTAAGCTGCAAAGTAACATTTCTGGGTTTCCTAAATGCATCATTGTAACATAGGGGGAAAGCGAAGAATTTCTTCTCTAATATACATACTCTTTATAATTATAATTAGTAAAGTTTTTTATTTCCCAAGGAAAAATGTGAAATGTTCCTTATAACCTCATATAATCTTATCAAAATAAATTAAACATCAACAAAGTACTGAACAATAATACTGTAATTGTGGATGAATAATAATTCGTGCTTGAGAAAAGTCTTGATAGGTTTCGAGGATAATTGCAGAATACCGACATAAACGATCGTCGGTGAGGTAGTTTATAGTATTGCAGATCTGGTTGTCAATATCACTTTCTTTGAATAATATATGTACGTATATAAACACGAATTATTTTATCGAATGTACAGTTTTATTTATTTGCAATTTTATATTTGTTATATTTTGTACGTTGAATAAATAAATATATTAAGTGCAATGAATAATGGATAATAGCAACTAGTATTTACCTTAAATATATAGATATACGATTTAATTAAATAAAAAGTAGAGACTATACTTGTTATACATATATTATCGTCAGCAGAAAGTGATCAATTTTATTATACTTTTATTTATTTTTTTGTATACTTAAATAGTTACAATTATATTGAAAATGTTAATATTTGCAAATAAAACTTCTTACAATGTAGATATATGTTAATATGAAGTGTTGAATTCATAATGTATTCCGATAGATAATGTTACTGGATAAAATTTAAAATTAATATCAATATTATTCAAACAAGCACAAAATATATAAATAATTTATGCAGTAATAAAAAACACAATTATATATGCTAATTATAACAAAGAACTGTTATGCGATAAAATTTATTTATATTTGTTACATATACCTATAATGTAAGAACGTAGTCGTTCGTAAAGTGTTAACTTCTTATGAGATTTCTTTTGCTTCTTTGCTAAAGTTAGAAATACTTCATCCATTGACGGCTGAGTAACCGAGAAGTCTGTAATCCACACATATCTCTGTCTTAGCTTTTCGAGTTTTTCAAACACATAGCTGTACGAAATCCCACTCTCCAATTCGTATTTAAGAACACCCTGCCGTGATGAAAAATTAATGTATTTATAAATTTCTTTCCTTAGTTTATACTTTATCAAAATCTTTTAAACATACTTGAATTATTCAAATTATCGAATAATAAAATTAGTTCCACTTACCAAATAACTGTCTTTAAATTTTATTGTTGGAAAAGTCTCGTTAATAATTTTCTTAATCTTCTCAAGATTTGTAAGCTGGTATCCTGGTACTATTTTAATACTTAATATAAAGTTCCGGCCATATTTTGCCTTTAAATATTCGCAAGATCCAATTGCAGTAAATTGGCCGTTAACTAAAATACCAACGCGCAAACACATCGCTTCTGCTTCTCGCATGCTGAAATTCAAAATTCGTATCTAATGTATTTTACTTATTAAGCTTGTATGAACTAACCTATGCGTAGTGATTAATATAGATCTTCCCATCTCCCGTATCTGATGCAAAATTTCGCAGATTGCGTGACTAGTCATTATGTCAATCCCAGCGGAAGGCTCGTCCATAAATATCATCGGTAAATCGCCGGTAAGACTTTGCAGTATGCAAAGTTTTCTTTGAATTCCCCAAGGATAGTGAGCAATTTTTAGATTCTCAAAGTCCAACATATCTACAATTACATTTTATTATTGAAGATTATTTAGCATTAATATACTTTGAATTATTTTAAACAATGCAAGAAATTTTCAATTTGTTTTTAATTATATTTTTTACCTAATATATCAAGCCATTTATTTACTTCTTCGTTGATACTTTCATATGGAACACCGCGAAGTGCCGCGTGAAGTTGCAAGTATTGTCTTCCAGTCATAAAATCACTTAGTCCGTTAATTTGTGGACAGTATCCTATCATACCTACAAACTTAAATTTAAAATATGTAAACTTTTATATATATATATATATATATATATATATATATATATATATAT
>NW_017304196.1:1195506-1209336 GCF_001594115.1 Trachymyrmex septentrionalis | reverse complement strand
TAATGATTATATAAAAGTAAATAGAAAGTTTAACTATTATAAAATGTTAGCCACAAAAGAATTACATGCTTCTTGTTAAATGCCTAATGATATGCTTGTATTAATTTTATTACTTTTTAAAAAATAATAAAATTATATTCACCATCTCTTGATTTCTTGTGAACTCGTATTCATATATCATTGCTTTTCCAGCTGACATTTTTATTTGACCTACCAGTGCTTTGTATATTGTTGATTTTCCCGCACCATTAAATCCTAACAAACCGAAACACTCTTGGTTGTGGATCTAAATAAGATATCTGTGTATTTAATATTGCAATATACAGTAATAAAAAGGAAAATATATAAAAATAAATTTTTCAATTAAAATTACATAAACTCGCTTACAATAAAGTTGATTCCTTGAACTACCGTTTCTTTAGCGTATTTTTTTGTTAAATTTTGGACAACAAGAGCAATTCGCGGTGAAAGCAATTTTGTTTCGTCATAATCTACATATGCAATGAAATTTACGTGTTTTAAATTCATAACTTCATAGTGTAATATAAATGCAGATAATTTTTATTCTTATATTGTGTCTTTTTTACGTTTCATATATTCTTCGACTCGCTTTTTTTCTTGCATAACTTCCGAAACTAAAATATCATCTTTCTTAGGAGGCATAAAATAACTATACCATTTTCTACGATTTTTTTCTTCAAAAACTTCCAGCAGTATGAAAAAGGTGAACATTTGGGATACCATTAAAAGTATATCATCTATGATCGAATGACTATACTCAAAGCTGAATTGTTTCAGCATTACATCCAAATGTTTGTAACCTTTGTCTTTAAAATTTTCTGAAACATTAAATCAATGTTGTTTAGCAGAAATAATAATTTGTTACGATAATTTTTCGAACTTACGACAACATGGATCTTCAATATAAAATTCTGTATCGCAAGTATTAACATGACTGCACTGTATGTTATATAAATTCAGCATAATGTAATTGCTTAAAGTACAAGCTAAAATGTATGGTGGAAGTATATGTATAAGAACTTCAAGAGTGTATCTTACACCGCTGCTGAGTACTCGAAATATCAATGGAAATATAACGGAGCTGTTTACCAATAATACTGCAAAACATATTCTACATTTAAATAAAGATTATAAAGATAAATAAAGATATTTTGTATAAAGAATTACATAAAATGTTATTTTTTACACTAAATTTTATATATAAATAGCAATATAAAATTAAATCATCTATCAAATTACTGGTTATAATATTGATCAGTATCACACTTAGATATGCATTTTCCGGTTTTCTTGTAAAAAGTTGTATGCAATAACCTAATGGAATGGCGCATCCTCCGTAACATAGAAATATCATTAGCATTTGAACTGAAATATCGATTAATTAAGGCAACGTTAGGTTTAAACTTCGAATTTTTATGTAACACGTACATATCTACAAATACTTGTTTAATTGTTTTGTTATATTATGACTGTTACGCTACTGCAAAATTCTCGAAATATAAAAAACGTTGATTTTTAATAAATTTTAAAATACAAAAGACAAAACAGAACTGAAATATAAGTAAAGATGAACATTTTGCTCATATTTTTAAATTCTTACCAATTTCTAAATTTGAGAAGTGCAACGTGCGGTGATAAATCCTTAAGATAGTAATTCCGAATAATATTATGGAGAACGCATACAAAAGGAAATCAATAATATATGTCGGGATCCAATAGATTCGCATAGACATACCGATCGCATTAGTTTGCAGCATTTTTGAACGTGTACTTTTTTCTCGTATACCCATGTCAATAGAGGGCAGAAGAAGAAACAAAGTTATTATTATGGCAGCGTTTTCCCAGTTTCGTACACTGCGTGGATGAATCAATAAATGTTGCCACTGTAAATATCGTGTATATATATATATACTAGGGCGTGGAGGATACAAAATGTTCTTATTTTCTTATTTGAATAAATAATCTTTATGTGAAATGATACAAACATTTGTCGAACATTAATACCTCTTCATTTTTATTTTAGTTATATAATATTCTATAAGTAATTTTTTTATTTTATATGCAAAAGTAAGTAAACCAAAAATATATAATCAATGTGATGAAAAATAGTTCAATATTTTTAGAATCAGCATAATTGAATTCACTGATTAATATCAGAGATATTACCTGCCCCGAACGAAGTAACGGTCGACTAGTCAATTTGATCCAACAACTGTCTGAACCGCAATGATAACGCAATAACGCATTATGTAGTAAATTCAGTGCAATTGGCCCACTATGTACTGCAGTGGACGAATACATAAGTTGGACGCGTCCATTTGTATATATGTCGATAGACATCACATAACGATCCCTAAACTGTTACAAAATTAATATTTTCGCATAAATAGAACATGTTCTTTCGCATAAATAGAATGTTTTTTATGATACCTCTATAGAATGCAAGCCAGGCTGCACCATTAAATCCGTGGCGGGAATGTTTTTAGAGACATAAAAATTATGCCTCTCACTGTAGGTTTGGCTAGTAACGTACAATGTTACAAGAAAATCTTTTGTAGATTTATCATCGGCCGCATAATATAGTACGTGAAAATTGTTGTCCATGTAATTCGTCAGATTCATTACTCTCTCGCTAAAGAAATAATTAAGTATTTTAATTAGCTTGATAAAAACTTTGTATATATAAAAATAAAAGTCAGAAAAATAATTTTTTGTATAATAGCTATATATAATTTTTTGTATAAACGCTAAAATGATTTCGCTTTCTCTATTACAAGACAAATAAGGTTAACTTACGTTGTGTCGAAGAGTGTGAAATTGCTCAATTCTGCGATTATAGTGGCAAAGATAAGAGTAATGATTGCTAAAGTTATCTAAAATGGCTTTGATTATTTATAAAAATATAATATGTTATACTTTTTCTGGTTGAACGAGAAATTTACCGAAAATATGTATATTTTCCAAGACGAAGCGATGTGTAATAATTTTTTTAAGAACATTGCAAGAATTTGCTGCCGCCATAAAGCGTCACCGGTCAAGCGCTTCCATGGTTTAGCTGATAATTATATTTTAGATCAACGTAGTTTGATTAGGAATTTATAATATTTATCTACATATTTATAATATTTGTATACCTATTATTAAATAACAAAATTACATACTAGATTATTTTACATAAGTTATTATCGATATACAATTTTTAATTATTTGTACATTTATTTTTGTTATTTATTTTATCTCCTATTTTATACGTTAACAATGTGTCAAAATTTTACCTGTTCGTAACAAGTGCCGTCGTCTCTGTTGCACAATAAGTTCGTATTTGTTGCTAGGTAATATTACACTGCGTTCCTTAAACTGGCTTTCTAAACTTATTCTAAATACAGAACAATTAGTTTTATGATATCAGCCAACCTTCTAATTTCTAAAATCTATTTTTATATCATTAAAAATTAAAAGTGAAATAATCTTTCTTAATTGTACATATACATGTATGAAAATATTAGCTTTCACGTTTATATATAAGTAGAAATCTATTAATAATTTTAAATTAAAAATAAACGTTGAAAGTAAATGTTGAAACTAAACGTGATTACCTAAGAAATTGACCCTCGATGCTAGCAGCACTCAGTGCAACCGACACAATTTTTAATTCTTCTTTGTTAAATTCTAAATGTTGGAGTAATTTGGTGAATTGACTATTCCTTGGCACATCAAATCTTATTACTAAACCCATCGTGCTTCGTACAGTAATTGGATCTGCTGAAAATTCTTGTATTTCTGTACGAATTTGCTCCACATTGCAATCTTCTTGTACCGATAAACTCAAGACATAACCGATTCCTAGTTGCAAATAATTTTAGGAAAGTTCGATTATAATGTAATAACAAAAATTAATTTACGTAAAAATTGATTAAATGAAAAAATTGTTTGATGCTAGTCAACAAATTAATTTTATTTTATATAGCTTATAATTTTGTTAATATACAAGTTATGTCAGATGATTACCCTTACCATATCGACGATTCAGATACATTTTTGAACCGTAACATTCGATCTTTCCGTTTGCAATAATTGCAATCCTATCAGCAAGAAAATCTGCAGCTTCCATGGAGTTTGTTGCCATTATTATCGTTTTTTGTCTTTTTATAGCCTACAAAATATCATTGTACATTATTTTATATTTTACATAATTTTTATTTTTTATATTAAAGCCATCTGTTTAAACCACTCACTAAAAGTATATCCCATATTTGTCTTTTGTGCTCAGGATCAATACTGTATGTAGGTTCGTCGAGAATGAGGATCTGTCAGAATTAATATAATATTTTATTTATTGCCATTAATTTCATTAACGTTGAAATTTTCAATTCTTGGATTTATTATAATTTATTATGGTTATAAGTAAAATGATATACCTTAGTATTGCCAATAAGTGCCATTGCTAAACAAATTCTTCTTTGCGTATCAAAGGAGCAAGATTTTATTTTCGTATCCTTCACATACTCTAAATCCAACTGTTTTAACAACTTTAGTGATTCCCTATAAGCATCCTCATAAGTCATTCCTTTTATCTGAAATGAGAATTGTTTTACTGAACACATTTCTCTAACACTTTTAATATTTGTTTCGACATAATCAAAGTTCTAACAATAGTTTTAATTATATCGGTACGTTAATTATATAAATATATTGAATTTGAGCATAAATAAAAATCAATAACAGTTCTGATTGAAATATTGATTTTATGATTGAAGAATCATTTCTGATAGAAAAATAAATAATATTAAAAAAAATTAAAATAATTTGCTAATTTAATTTTACATTTACTATTTAACATTTTTTATATGAAATATAAAACATATGGTTAATAAATAACAATAAATAAATAAGAGCTGCTGTTAATACATTTTTATATATTGCGTATATATATTGTGATTCACACAATAACTTGAGTACTATCCAAATCTGAACATGTAATGTGTGGAAATATGGTATATTGCGCCACTATTATTTCATATAATGTTAGTTAAGTAAATTCATTATTATGTTTTTCTCTCCATTTTGTCTAATAGTGAGTGGTTAATTAGTAGGTAGCCCAGCAGAGAGAAAAACAAACAGTTTGCTTTCAAATATCAAATCGGGCAATTAGAAACATAGTATTAGCAAACTGGTTCTTATTTAGGTCAATATGCTTACTTAACATACTTTTTATATATAAATTTAGCTGATATTATTGGTTCTAAATTTTTAAACGTTTATAAGAAAAACTTAGATTTTAATTAGAAAAATCTACATAACTTGATATTTTATATGTCAAATAATAATAATTATTATAGTATTAAAATATTCATTTTAGATTGATATCATTATGCTTGATATGTAAAAAATTAATTGTCGCTGTCGTTTTTTAATAATAAAGGATATTTACCATACCAAATATATAGAGATGCTGAATCGTTGTCAAGTAATTTACCAACATATTTTCCTGCGGACAATAACCAATTGGATATATGGAACTTTCATTTTCCAAGTAAACATGGCCATGAGTTGGTTTGTACATTCCTATTACATGTAACAAGTTTTATCAATATCCTTGAACGCCAAAGTCAGTGATGTGGATTAATTTTTTATTACCAATTATTATCTTTAACAAACAACTTTTGCCAGCACCATTGTGACCCAGAATAACACTGAATTCTTGATTATAAAAATTGATCGTTACATCGTTTATAGCTGTAATACGTTTGCCAATCCTACCAAATTCCTTTCGAACACATCTCACTCGAATAGTCGGCTATTGTTCACATAAATAAATTATACAAAGATTCAGCTAAGATAAATAGCCAATTAAGATATAAATAATTATTAATGTCTTGTAAGAATTATTTTCTGTCTGGACTCAAATGACATATTATATAATAACAATAATAGTCGCCCTTTTGAAAATATAATAAATGTTAGGATGTTTTTATTATCGTATATTACTGCTTTTGAATTAGGTATTTAACACATCATAAAAATTATATGTATGTTGCATCATTTTTACTTTACATATGGTCAGTTCAAATAGATATTACAAATATTTGTATGTATACTTGAGAAACAAGGCGAGGATTTATAATCCGATCTTATATTCAAGGTCGTTTACAATCTCCACGTTGTACGATTATTTCGTTGGCTGAATAGATATTAAGTTGCTGTGCATGACCAAACTTTAGATTTTAACATCATTTGTACCTTTATGTATGATGGTGTGTGCTCCACTGCTGACCAATTAGTTGATCCTCGGATAATTAAATCATTGTCATCGTAAACAGATTTCTATACGCGCGCGAGAAATATATTTTATTTATTACTTATAAAAGTTATATAAATTAAATTATGCTTTCAAAAATATAAAATATGAATCTGACTTTAAGAAGAATACTATTAGGCACTAATATCACTTATATAAGATAAAATTTAAAGAGTAATAATACATTAGAATTATAAATTCCTTATTTACTTTGAATAAATAATACCAGGGCTTTGCGCTGCCAAATTTTCCTGGGTTAACATTATCTAAGTACACCGCTAGTAAGTACCAAAAAATAATATGCAATATCCAGGTAAATAGAATCAAGCTAACAGGAATTTTATCTACGGCGTGAATGATATTGTGGGCATTTCGTAATGTTATCTGTTCAGGAAGCCACCGCGGCCACAAGTACGAGTTAGGACCAATGTAATTGCGCGATTTTACTTGTGTCTGTTGCCAGATGTTTCTCAAATTTTCGCTATCGTCATCTATCAGCATAAAAGTCATAATGACATAATGCACACTTTACCACTAATATGGTATATTTATTATTTATACAATATATGTAATGTAGTTAAACTTGTGCTCATGGAATTTTTATAGGCTTTTAAATTATAAATATGTGATTATAAAAATTTATATATTATAATTTATAATATGTGTAATATATATATAATGTATTATATATTAATTGTATAAATGTAAATTATATATATATATGTATATTTCTCTGAAGTAGCAAACGTATTACTTGTTTAGCAAAACCTTGAAACATAATTACTAGTTGAAAAATCAATCAGGTTATGATCAGTCGGTGATTTAAGAAATGTAATAAATACAGCTTTGGTATATAATTTATACGCTTCAATAACTCGCCCAGGAATATGTGTTTCGTAACATATATAATTCTGCGTTTTGCATATTTACTAGTAATTTTATATTTTGCATTGGAACAATTTTTTAATAACGAACGTGGGAAAGAAATGTGGGAAAGGAGTTTCATTTATAACAAGAAATATATAAATATATGCAAATAAAAATTGATTATATGAATAAATAATGTAAATATAAATAAAATTTTAATTAAGTCATTCTTTTCAACAATTGCTATATTAATCACATTAAAGTCAAATAATAGATTGACTCACCGAAACTGGTGTAAGTCGTGAAAGCTACTATTCCATAAAGCAAACCACTATGCGGCAGAATTAGTGAACTAATCCTCCACAACATAGATTCTGTTATCAAAAACTGATCCAGAACAATAGTTAAGTGCGCCGAAAAGAGCCAAAACAAAACTGATGTAAGCAATGCTTTCGTAGCTGTAATAAAATAACGTGCAATCATAAGGATTAGGATTTTTAGAAATAAAAATTGCGTTGCGTGTATTTATAAAAAATATATATATATTGTATAT
Organism: Trachymyrmex septentrionalis; assembly: GCF_001594115.1. Taxonomy (NCBI): domain Eukaryota; kingdom Metazoa; phylum Arthropoda; class Insecta; order Hymenoptera; family Formicidae; genus Trachymyrmex; species Trachymyrmex septentrionalis. The sequence goes on along the minus strand of NW_017304196.1, from coordinate 1,201,597 downwards.
ATAAATTATATTAATATCGCGAGAGTATTGGATTAAGTCATCAATGAAGCTAATTTTTTCGTTTTTTTACATAAACGTTTGCATTTATGCATATTATATGTTTTTTTACTCACATATTTGAATGACTTACGATGATCGAAAAGTGTGCTGATGGTGAACATGAAGAACATTGATAGTATATTGTACAGCATGATAAATATAGCAATGACTAACGCGTTTGCAGTCGAAAACACAGGAAGCAGGAGGATTGTGCATACGATCGTCACGGGTAATAGAATGATCATAAGATAATTGAGCCATCCGATGTGCAACATTGTGAAAGATATATTTGTTAATCTCATAAGACCCTAAAATAATATTTCTATTAATAACTATTATAGGAAAATTTAAGAAAAATTAATATATCAGCGAAAAATAAATTTAATTTTATTTAACAGAAGCTCACTCTGAATCCAGTTTCTTTATCGTGAAGTGCCTTTCTTAACGTTGTTGCTGGCAACAAAAGGAAAGCAATAACCATCACGTAATAGATTATGCTTATGTTAGGTTGAATGATATACGGTAAAATTAAAAAATTGACATTATAAAATGGAAATCGGCCAATAGTTAGCTGCAAAGAAGCCTACTCTTATCAACAGCTTTTTACATTTTGCTTACTACAGTTATTACTGATATTAGTTTCACTGCAATTTCATTATTTCAAGTACTTACATTATCAGCGATCTTTGGTAGTGTCGGATTTGTCCACATCTCCACAAAAGATTTCTCAATCGCAATTTGCAGAGCCATAAAACCACTTAATACATATGGATCTTTGACGAGAAATATTAAACAATTTATTGAATATTTTAGTCACTTGTGCTTAATATATATATTACATTACATAAAAAAATTAACTTAACTGTATACTTGTTATAATTATATGTTAATAATTAGTATTTAATATAAATTAAATTTAAATGTAAATTTAAACGATTTATATTTAATGTAAATAATGGTTTTTAAGTGCAAAATGTGTTTTAGTGTAAAATTTACTTTAAGAATTACTTATGAATGAATTTAAGATTTATGTCTAGCTATGTTTACTTATGAAAATATATTTAGGATACCCTGAGAGGTAGCTTCTTCTTCATACGTCATAATCATTTGATTCTCGCCTATTTCAGATGAACGTATTTTATATTCTAAGAATTTTGATTTTTCAGATGTGAGCTTATCAATTTCGAAGATTGCCCATAGTACTTTAGAAGTGTCATTTTTTGCGTAACGTGAATTAACCAGGTTAATTTCGCTGTCGGCCGCTTGAACTGATATGTATTATAATATGTAGCCTTTATTTAATCTCTTTTATACAAGTACGTTTGAGATGTCTTATCTTACTATTTGTTTGAAGCATTTTCGTGGCTTTCAGCATTAACTCATCTATAAATGCATTTCTTGGTGCATACCAGCATTGTACATCATTTGGCAATTTTGTTAGGATATCGTTGACACTGTATTGCTCTAAATCCTTTAGATAAAATATATAAGAAATATTATATATACTTAATTATTAGAACATACATTTATCAGAATATTAAAATATACAATTATTAAATATTTAGCGTAAACATGAGTAATTTATGTATAAAAATTATATATGTGTAATATATCATTCTGTACTTATTATCTATAAATTATACTGCAATGCAATTTAATATCTAATGAAACAGATGTTTCTAAAACCACAATAGATATATAATTTTGATATTAATTAAAAAATGAAAAAAATAACATAAAATTATAATGTAGAAATTATTAAAAACAAGAATCAAGTTGTATATTAGTCTCAAGATAAATATGTTTATCCAACTTTACAATTGCCAGTAAGACTACCTGTGAATGAAGAGCATGCGGTTCAAACATCAAACGTATCTGTAATGAGAAGACAATGGCTATAATTATCTCCAGTGCAGTGGTTATAGGGTTATGCAGCCTCATAAGCACGGCTTTCCACATAAAAATCCGCCATCCCGTCCTAAATCTTCTCAGTTTTGGATGCCTGATGATGATCTCTTTTACCTTCAGCATCTCGGCTCTCACCACAAGATAAAATCTTTTAATCAAATGCTTGCGCGGCTATTTTGCGGTCTGTTTGGTACAAAGAGAAAGAGAGAAAGTAAGTGCGTTTTCCGCATAGTCAAGAAACCGAGAGTTCCTTGACAGCTGCTTTTATGCAAGAATCAATAATAATTTCTACGAGAAAACAATGAAGCACTATCAATCAGAGTTAATCAAAATTACGCAGAAACAAAGTAGGCGCTTCTGACAAATTTTCATCGATGCGAATTTCGAAAAAGAATTGATCGATCGCATGTGACCGAATAGTTTAAATCATGAAGAATATTTTTATATGATTCAAATTATGATTCAAGTATGATTTGTCAATTCTTTCTTCGTTCGAGATCTCGGAGATTTCGGAGCGATTTCTAACATTGTAGACACAGACTTAAGAGAGATAAATTGCGATTTCGAGAATTCGGCATTTTAACTAAAAAAAATCGAAGTTTTTTTAATTACATTTTGAAACTTTGAAAAATCGAAAATTTTTTTTCGCTTAAATGATAGTTTCTACATGTAAAAATATAATTCCATTAGTTGGAATCGAAAATTCGAAATATTTGCAGATTTAAAATTGCAGCTGATTCTCGATTGGCGCATCGCACGCAGCTCTGAAAGTTCGGAGCAGCTGATTCATCAGAAAAGACATAGTAAGCAATAGGTGTCTATAAATAGTAGAAATTTCGACCGAGTTATTTTATATAACTCGGGTAGCGTCAGTACACAGCTATTTTTCAGTGTAAATAGATATTCCAAACGATGCTTGATTCGTGTTGAAAAATCCGTTATCACGTTTGAAATATTTATATTATATATTTGTTATAATGAAAGACGATAAAAGAATAGTGTATACCACAAAGAAAGGCTATAAAACTAGTACTACACGTGCTAGCAGATGCTTATAGATTGTAACTGTTATAACTTCTGCATGAAAACGAATGCTCAACGCATCAAAGTAGCGGAGTATGTTCCTTGACCGAAGCAGCAAAAAAGGCTCGCAGAGTCTTAAAATCAGACCGGAAAGAGGCTGAAGAAGTTTATGTCAATATTTTGAAGGACAGTTGTATGGCGCAGACATTGCAGACTAAAGGTAATTTTTACATTTTTTAATTTTATGTATGAACAATCGTAGATATTGGAAAACTTTAAACGCGTTTTTCTTAAAACGACATTTTTCAAATCAGCGTACAATATAACTTTTACAATTTTCATTCGATTCATTTAAAACTTTCAGAGAATATTTTTTTGCTAGTTATTTAAAGAAGTATATAGCGATTTGGCGATTAGTTATAAACTATTATTGTTATTAACATCTTTGTGTAAAATTTGTTGGTCATAAATGTTTATTTTGGTAAAACTGCAGAAAAGAGGAGCACCCGCCGATGATCTTGACCTTGGCATATGATCATCCTAAATAACCTCTAACAAGTTTTCAAACAAGCTATCGCTCGTTATTCGTTAAAAAGTTATTAACAAAAAAAATTTGAAAAAAACAACATCTTATTTCTGCTATATATAATATTAGAAAGTATCCTACACCCTTCCTTGTTTACATAATGACTTTTCACGTAAAATAACTCCCATCCCACCTCCCCCCTGTTTGGAGGGAGGGGGGAGGGGAGCACTTCCACATGAAGTAAGTAATAAGATTTTCGAAGTTTTGTTGGATATCACTCAGTCACGATTTGAAAGTCGCTTTGCATGGAAGTCGTGCACCCCCAAATAGAGAAGGAGGTGAGGGTCGTTTCATGTTAAAAAAACCTAATCCTAACCCAACCCATGTTTTATTTTCGCATGGAAAATTGTACATTCAAGAAGCAAAGTTCTACTAAGTTTACAACCTTCCATGCAAAATGAGGACCACCTCACACCAAAAAATGGATTGAATAAGGTTTTTTTAACGTGAAACGATTTTCACTCCATCACTGGATCACGTACACTTTTCAACACAAAGCGAGATTCTATATAGGTTTACAACTTTCGTTATAGCAGAAATAAGACATTATTAAAAAAATTTTTTTTGTTAATTAGTTTTTAACAGACAGCGAGCGACGGCTAAAACTTGGAGGTTACTCAAGGTGATAACCTTGACAACATATGTCAAAATCAAGATCGTCGGCGGATGCTCCCCTTATCTGTTTTACTATTGTTTTTTTCAAATGTTCACCATTTTCATAAAGATGCATATTTCTAAAAACCCTTACGTACTTATTTAATAAATATTATGTAGAAAATAAAAGTTTTCAGTTTTTTGTTCTAGGTCAAAGCGTTTCGTAGTAATCTTGAATGTCGATTGGGCGCTCGCTGAAAATCAGCTTATTTCAATCAACTGCAGTGCTGTCATTTTATTTAAAAAGATTTAAAAAAAATTTTTCGTATACATGTATAATGAATGCCTCTTTATACATTTTTAATATATTTTATCCTTTTTGTACAAAAAATTCCAGTCTTCTTTTTAAGAGTCCAAATTAACTCATTAAAAAGAGTAGGATGAATAAATCACTTAATTTTTCTAGATTTTATTTTTTTCTTGAACAATTTGAAAGAAAGAAGTAATAAATTTACTGATATAAGTAAATTCCGAGTCGATCTACGATATACATTATAAATCCTCATATATATCGATGTCATGGCTACGAAAAAATTCCGAGTCGATTTGCGATATATATTATAAATCCTCATATATATCAATGTCATGGTTACGAAACTGTTATTCATCTGCTGACACAGTGTTCTTAAAACTTCGTATATTCTTAACAATTTTCAGGATTTTTAAATAAACTGGTGGTCACCCCACCAATACGCTTTGCAATAGGAAGAAAAGTGATCGGCGAACGATCGAACGAACGAATTACGGTCTCCTGAAACTTACTTTGATTTATGACTTTGTCACAAAATTGTGGTGCGTTTACGAGATTTACGAATGGATTTTTCCATTCATTTTTACCATTTTTATTTCGAAATTTTTAGATTTGTGATATATGTTTAGATTTTATCTGTAATACATTTTTAGATATTCATCAAGAAATCGCAATAATTGCGATTAAAGTAATTTTATTATCATGAAGAAATTCCTTTTTTTTTTAACATACAATTAAATGTGAAATTTTTAATGATGATTGTAATAATGATTAATGAATTTTATCTGTTTTTATTTATTAATACGTTTGACATATTTAGGTATATTTTTATGAACTATTCCAAGATGAAGATTATCCAATATATTTTCAAAGACATTAAATTGCATCGACTATTTCTGGATCTTTCTCTTTTGTCGGCAAAGATAAGTCTGGCGATGATAATGGCAACTTTCAGAATGATTGTGCCGTGTTCCATGAAACGTTTAATAGGAGAAACCGTTCTTGTAAGCTGGTTTTGCTTTTTAACAAACTGAAGGAAAGTTGCAATGATTTTAAATCCTTAAAATTTATAATATGTACATATTTTTAAAACTATTTTATTCACATCGAAATCAGATCACTGGAGCTGGCCATGGACTTGGCCGCGAATTAGCGATCCAATTGTCTTCGATGGGTTGTATAATTGTTTGTTGGGACAACGATATCGATGGTAATCGAGCAACAATGAGAGAAGTGTCGAAAAATGGCGGAGAGGTAAGTATATATTTAATTTTCATTTAAATTGCATTTTATTTTTGATTTTTAATACAATTTTTTGGAAGAGATACAATCAGATGCTATAAAAAAAAAACATGCATGTAACTATTTTTAGGTCTATGGTTTCGTGGTCGATGTCTCGAAAAGAATGGAAGTGCGTGAGACAGTGAGATTAATGAGAAAAGTCGGTGTACCAGATGTCACAATGCTCATTAATAATGCGGCAGTATTATACCATAAGCCGTATCTAAGTTTTGATCCGGATGACGTCGAAAAGACATTTAACGTTAACGTACTTTCGAATTTTTGGGTGTGCACTTATGCCATTAAATCATATTCTATATAAATTCTATTCATTTAATTAATGAATATTT
>NW_017304196.1:1178404-1195406 GCF_001594115.1 Trachymyrmex septentrionalis | reverse complement strand
ACACACACACACACACACACACACACACACACACACACACACACACACACACACACACACTCTCTCTCTTCAAGTTTAATAACGTAATATTCCTATACAATAGATTACGTAATAATAGATCATGTAATATTCTTATTTGTATTTTTTAATCAGGAATTCATTAAGTTTCTTTTTATTAAATTAATTGAGGAACGATTTTATCGAGGTATAAGATAATTTATAAAGTTAATAATTTTTTTATTTTAAACAGACAATAGAAGCATTTTTACCTATGATGTTGATGAAAGGAAGCGGTCACATAGTAGCGATAAGTAGTATGTGTGGCATTTATGGAGTGTCGCAAAAAGTGGCATATTGCTCATCAAAATTTGCTATAAGAGGTATTTTGTCAAAATTTTATTTATTTGTAGTAGAATTTTAATTAGTTTAATTCGTAGGCCTTATGGAGGCTCTTCACGAGGAAGTACGATTAGATGAAAGAAAATCTAATATTCATTTCACAACGATATATCCATTCTATATTGATACAGGATTAGCGAAGGATCCCAAATACAGGTAAAAACACTTAGATTGAATTAATAATAGACATTATTTTCTGTAAGACATTATAGCAAAAAAAAAAACGTACATATTTAATATCCACGTGATGTAATTATATCTCACTCATTATGGGATTGTACTCATCAGACTATCAATTAAACAAGTATTTTTTTAACGAGTATACATCGTCGATATCTATGATGAAATAGCGTTTCCGCGCAGACATCTTCCGGCCTAGTCGCGGTGATTCGCACGCGAACACTGTATTTACGAAACGAGTCGTCTTTATCCACTGCAACATAGCGTAATTGTATGGAATGTAATTAGCGCCCAGTAAGTGGAACGGTCTGATCCATGAAGTAATAATGAGATTAGAAAAAAATATTGCACCTATGATTCACTATCTTCGACGCGATTTCTAGTTTTTATATATTTAACATTATATTGAAAAAGAAACGGTTAAGGTTACATGGTAAAACATCTTGATGTATTATTTATTGTTAGAAAACTTTATTACGTCTTTCTTTTCTCGTAACAGAAAAAAAACTTATACACTTTTGAAATCAAATTTAATTAGATACAAAATCAAACGTTGATTATAGAATCCGATTATTTTAAGTGTAAGTTAATAATAAGAAAAGTATAAAAAAAATGAGTTTTTTTTGTCCGTATAATATTATATAGAGTACTTTTTTACGTATTACAATGTGTATGAAGAATACTTGTTTTATATTCATGATGTTAATAAATTAAAAATGAACTTTAATCTAGAATGAATTACAGGTTTCCTTATATTTTTGGCGTTGTGACACCAGAGTACGCCGCCCGTGAAATAATTAAAGCAATTCGAAGAAACTATACCGAATATTCAATACCGCGATGTCTTTTTTCTTTAAATGTAATCAACAGGTACATACAGGAATCAAAAGTCGCGCAGTTATTATCTGTTTGATCACATCTATTTAACATTTACATTTATTTATATTGCTTTATATATAATTCATAAATGTTTACTTTTGATTAAAGCATGATGAAATATTTATCATTTTTTTTCTTCTTCAGGATTGTTCCAGAAAACGTAATGCGTTTGATATTAGACTTTTTAGCGGATGTTGATCGAAAACAGAAAGAAAAAGACACAATGAATGCGAAACTAGATTTGATAAAAACTTAGGAATTATACAAAGATGCTATATTTTTTTTTTATTAGATATGAATTTTACACAATAGATAAAATGAAGTTTACCTGTAATGTATATATAATAATGTATTATTAGATTAATAAACATATATACGTTTCTATACATTTTACTTGCATTTATTATTCACGATTAATTTGACAATTTGATATTAAATGCGGAATTTTTTTATCTTTAAAACAAAGCGTTATCTGATACTGTGAATTACTTGTTTTCTGTCTTGATAGCACATTATGGCTTATACGGATTGTAATAACTACTGCATTTTTTTTTTAATTCGACATATAACAATTGACTAAATAAGCTGTTAAGAAATTATTGATGAATAGAATAGTTTTTCAAAGAGGAAAAATGAGATTACCACTCGTTTGTCAATCACATTAAGCGATTTCTATATTACAAATTTCAATGAACTACACATATTTTTTGAAAATAAGATGAAACACAGGAACATCCGATATATATATATATATATATATATATAAAACAACATTTTTAATTTTATTAGATAATTTGTATAATATTGTAATTTTGAAAATCCGATAACTTAAGTAATATTATAATTTTTTAAATGCGTCTTAACATTGAGAATAACTCGAAACGTTTGTATTGTATTTTTTTATATTTATTTCAGAATATTAAATGTTAAGTTTATTTTTAACTGGCTCGTAGCTCTTCTATTTATTTATATTGATTTATTCTAAGTGAGCTATATTATTAATTTATATATATAATTTTAATTTTATTTTTCCACGATATGTTGATGTAAACATATTACTACAGTACTTAATAAGAAGACCAGTGACCTGAACTATTGGAAGAAAAAGTACATGTTCTTTTAGAAAGCAAAATATATCAAGTGTGCAATCACAATAACGCTGTTATTGTCAGCCTATTCGATTACGTAACTAACAAGTGTGTTAGCTTTGGTTAGTACATGAAATATTACATCTTTCGATTTATAACATGGTCTGCACCTACCTCAAAATAACGTTGTTTGAGTGCTTCATTACTTCCGCGTTATTACTTCTTGCAACATAATTTACTCGATGTTTATATGTCATTTAACTTATACTCGAATGCGTGTACATATATGCAAAGTTGTTACTTATTTGCAATCCGATAATTGATTGAATTTTTGAATCGCGGATTAATATTATTATTATCTCTTTTTATACGCATTTAAATACTTTGAACATTGTTATTTCAAGTGATATGCGATAATTTATGTAATAAGTGGAAACTAATATATTCATAACCTTTTTTTACATTTTGTATAAATGCATGTATTACGGATGATTTTGTCCGAATAACGTTTGATTGGACGTCATAGATAATTCACAAAAGTAGTAATATTATTTAACAAAACAATTTTTTATGTAAGAAACTATTCAGTTAAATATTTTACTTCAGTTAGAATTATAACTGTTTTTTTGTATCTGATAGAAAATTATGTATTATTCACATAGAATTTGCACGAATCTAAATTCTATTTCTGTTATCTATATGATTAAATATAATATATCCAATATCGCAATATTTGCTAGAAATTTATCTATTTTAGCAATTTTTGAACTTAGATAATTTTCGCTATAACTGTAAGATTACTTTTTTGATATATTAAATATCGAATTGCATTTTCTTTCAATTTTGTAAAGAATAAAAACATAAAAGATATTCTTACAATTAGAATGCGTGATTAAAAAATGGCTTTAATTTTGAATAGCGGACGAAACTGGCTTAAAGCTATTGTAAATCTTCATTATTTTTCTATTATACTTTAAGCAATGAGCATAATTTTATTTTATTGATTATAAATGTTAAAAAACATGTTGATATTATAAATTATGCAAAAATGGTATAAATTTATTTCATTTTTCTTTATGTGTCTATATATGTATAATCGGCAATATGCAAATTGTGTAATTTCTTACAGAGATCTTTGCACAATCTAATTAAACCATTACTAAATAGAAGCATGCTAGTAACTGCATGAATTTGCATTACTATATAAGAAGTAACAAGTATTCACGATTGTGAAAGAACTTTTCTCTCTATATTAAAAAAAGAAGTCAATCTAATTACTAAATATAGAATTCTATAGAAATCTTTTCTGCGTTTATATAGTTATATTAATAATATGTGTAATCATTGTAATGTCTGCGTTTTTTCATAGATTGTGCCTACATAAATTAAAACATTTAAAAAATTAATTGTAATATTCAAAACGTTATAAAATAGTGTGTTACGTCAGAAGACATGACATTAAAAAAATTTCCCTTAAATAAATTCAATGTCTAAATTCTAAGCAGAATCGTAAGATTTGTAACATATTCTTGTAAGACTTGTAAGAATTTTTAAATGCTCATATCTATATACAATATTTTTACAGACAGCTTCTCACTAGCCAAAATTTATCAAAAATTATAGATATAAAAATCATAGAATAAACGATACATACGCATGAAATTAGAGAATATTAGTTATAAGTTCTACGAGAATACGTTACGAGTCTTACGATTCTGTTTAGAATTAATCCACAAGTTTCTTGTACAGCTACAATCGCAATACTTTTCTTTCGATGGATTTCGGAATTCTCAGTGAGCGGTTGACACAAATAGTTAGATCTGTGAGCAAGAATCAACCACTTAGTGAGCAAGCTGCATTCCGAAGTCTATATCGGAAAAAAAAGTGTTACAACCTTTCTGTCATCGGATCTTAATTTCTATATATGTACATTGAAAAAAGAGATCAGCCGAATATGGTAACATGTTTAATTGCTGCAGCAGCCAATTTTTGATTGCGTTGCCAATCTTTTCTTCCAATATATATAAATCTCTCAGAACTTAGCATTTAAAGACTTTGATTTTAAATAATAAATTCATCTATTTTTCTTTTGCACAATAAATTTAATTTTTTGCTTAATAAAATTAAAAACTTTATCTTGTTTTATTGCTAAACGCGAGTAATACAATATTATAAAATCTATAATAAATTTATATAATAGATGAATTTACAAAATAATTTACGTAAAATTTTACTAACATTATTACTTGTTTGATAATAATATTAAAGATTTATAAATAAACGTAATTAAAAATCAATAATAGAATTTCTTTTTCCATTCAATCAAGAATATTTTAATTAGGAAATCTAGATGTACATTATTAATATTGAAATCAAACAAGTTATATTACGAATTTATTATGCGATTAATGATGTGCAGCTTCCAGCACTATTTACATAAAGAGAATGATAGAAAATACTCAAGCGAAGAAGGAAAGGAACAAGTAAATGACGGCGCTGACGACGACCTTGGTTGGGTCTTATAACTTGACTATTCTCAGTGCGTTGTACCGTTCCAGTGTTCAGTCAAGTTCAAGCGATTCGAGCGGACTGACCACTGACGTCGTTACATTCACGGAATTGTTGTTCCTTTACGTTCCCCACTGTTCACAAAACTGCCGAGTGACTTGGAGATCCAACGTGATCCAGTGATCTACGCGTCCCTCGCGGTAACGTTTCTCGCTCTATTCCTTCTGTGCGACTATAAGACCGCTGCGTTGTGCTATATGCGGACTTATATAATATTATATAGTGTAAATTTGGATAATCTGTTAAAATAGGTATGCGAAGAGACAATTTGCATTCATAATAAAATTTACGGTTTAAAATTTACTCTAAAATTTGATTTATATCAAGAATAGAAACTTTAAAATTTTATCTTTTATTTTATCTACACATAGAAAAAACAATGTTTTATTAGCAATCATCAGTTAACATCAGTTAACATCAGTTTGAAAATAATCTTGTTAATTTAATAATAATATTAATGAAATAAATTATGCTCAAATTGTAATAAAATATTATTTGTTAGTATTGTTGTTGAATTAATAAGATTACTTCCACATTAGACTAATCCTGCTAATGTTATATCTTTTTTTTCATTAATTTTTTATTATTTTTGACAATACAATTTTGATAAGAAATTTAATATAATATTTAAGACTTTGAATTGTGTTTAAGTGTTTTTATAATTAATATATATTTGAATTAAAATTTTATAAAGAGAAAAAGAATATCCACTTAACTAACTTGTTGAATTTAGAGAATACAATTTGTCTAGCTCTAAAATATATGTATTTATATAATATATACAAGAGAATATATATATGTATGCATGTATATATATATATATATGTGTGTATAAAAGAGATCATTGGTCTGTTTTCTGTTCCTGCACGAGACTGCACTAGAACTCCTTTTCTCGCTTTTGACAAATATCAAACATATACTTATCTCATTTTAAGTTCCAAAAGTGTACTAGTTCATAGAAAACAGACCGCATATGTATTGTATATGTTTTATTTACAATTAATTAAAATATTCAGATATCTAGAATAACTGAAAAATTTATTGATAAAAGAATTTTACAAATAGATACATCAAGTTTATTAATCCACTCCTATTTGTCTTGACATATTACAAGATGAAACGAGTAAAAAACCATTTAAAACAAATAAAAACATGTTACGGATTATCAGTAGATTTTTTTAATTAATAGATTTGAATAGTTTTTAAATAATAAAAATATATATAAATACATATTTTTAACAAAATTAATTAATAATATCTATTTTTACATTATAAATATATATAACTGTACCAAACTTACAGAAGTGACTAATCTTGTTTTATGCTATATATCTATGTGTACTTCAAACGAATGGCAACAAAAGTTCAAGTGCCTTTTACAAATAATATGTGGTTTGTGTAACGTGTCGGGAATGTGATGACGTAAACAAACTGATCATAAAAAATATACGCTATTATTTAGAATGTTTCGGTTCCTGCACTATCATTAATCTCTACTTTACTCGATTTGAAATAGACATGGTATTCTAATTACAGAATAGCTATTCAAAATAAAAATATTATTCCTGCAAATTATAAGAGTGCGGCGAGAACGAACCTAATACGTAATGATGTAAGTTGTAATTTGTCGATCTATCACGTGAAATCGATTGATCCAATACGAAGTATTCATTAGATACCTGCATTTCTTTGTGTTAACGTGAAACGGATTAATGACTAACTGTTTTTACTGCTAGTCTTTGTTCTAGATTTCTTTTAAATATAATTTGACTTTTGATGATATTCAATTAATATTTTTTAATTTACAAAAATACAATTAAAAGAATAAATATGAAAAAGTTACACAATAGATAATCAACCTTTATCTTGAGCTATTGTTTTAAGGGTAAGAAAATTTTTAGAGAAATCACGTCTATGCCGAAATATTACGTAAGAAAATGTATAAGTTTGTTTTGGAAATTTGATTAGAAACTCGATAAAGTTTATAATTAATATTATAATATTGGAAACCACAGATAGAGTCGATTAAAGCTAAGTATATATTTTTTTCATTTTTCTATATTTTAACGTAATTTAAAATGATTAATTAAACTTGTACTTTGTATTTATATATAGAAAAACTTTGAAGATGAATGCCTTGCACAATTACTTGAGTGCATTATGAGATATGATCGCCTGTCAATCTGTACGCAGAACGTGAAAAAATTTAAATTTCCTCTGACTCAGCTTCAATCAGTAAAATGATAATATCGTAATTAGTGCCTTTAAGAACAATTAAGTCTTAACATCTCATCTATACTTTCATCTCAATTTTTTATGAGTGCTTTGCGGTGACGATTGCCGTTATTTCACATTAATAATTGTTATTTGACTCTATTATTATCGCTATTAATAGTTTTTATTACGGCGTTACTAATTGTGACAAACAAAAGGTTCATTGCATTAATATTTTATCATTTCCCATAAAATATCAATTTAGAACGAATTTCAAGCTTATATCTCGAACGGTAGCTTTTAATTTTTTTTATATATAGATTTTCTTATATATAGCTTTATATAACAGATAATAGATATCTGATTACGGCAAATGCACTGCTGGGTTTTGCTTACTCTTACTTGGTGGAAAGTGGTGCACTTAAAGAGAATACATATTTGTTACATAATAGGAAAAATAGTGTTCGCTCTATAAACACCGCATCAGATTTATAATGTTGCATTTGCAAGTTAAGATATGCAGCGCGCATTTACATACACTTTGTGTTCCGCGTGTTTCCTCATATTTTCATATTTTTCCAATAAGCTATTCGTGCTTATATATCTAAGACTGCATTTGAGAAATCCACTATATGTCTATGACAAGTGCATTGACATTTACGGGCATTAAACCTTAATCCGATTACTTTATATGTTTATTTTTTTATTATCTTATATCTTTATATTCTAATTTCCATTGTACTAATTATTTCATCAAAGTTCCTAGCGTGCTGCAAATTAGTCTCCACCTGCACAAATTTGCAGTCTTAATACTGAAGTTACATTGTATTGAATTATGTATTCTATACGAGTATACAAGTTTTCTCCGCTGTTTTAAGAAACTTTTTTTATATTATTTGTGATTTTAGGCGTGCCTAAACAAACATTTCAAAAGTGATATTGTTTGTTTTTTTGTCAAGATTATGTCGAAACGACTCAACCAAAGATTTATGTTATTCAAACAGAAAAAAAAACAAATGGTACAACTTTATGGTTTGTTAAACTTCACAGCACTTTCAATCTTCTTTTTCAATCTTCTTTTAAAAGATATATACACATTCATATGTTTCATTTATCCAGTCAGAAAGTTTTGTATACTCTATTCTTGGTGAAAACTTTTTTAGAATTCTTTACATAACTTTTGAAAATTTCTATACAAATTTAATAACTTTTCTTAAAGTTCTTCTGTCTACACTGTAATCATAGTTATAAAATCTAATAAAAGCGTATATAATTATAAAATAATTTACATAAAATAAGTTACATAAAAAGAATTACATTTTAAACTATTATTTTATTCCTTTAAGATAGAATTAATAAAGTTTTTTGAAATAAATATTTACATAATTTTGTTTTATCTATATTATAATTAAGGTTATATTATGAGATATTATACTAAAAAAGGGAATATTTTTTTCCGAAGTTAATGTTTAAACTGTAGCTAAAATATATGAAGTTTTGAGTATTTATATCAAGTCCAACATTTCTTAACGCGTTCCATTTCAGTTTGACTCACATAATTTATAACTGTTTTATTTTCTTCTTTGCATAGTAAAAACGTTAATGTTACGTTAATATTACGTTATATAATGCTATCAATCTTACATAATACTGACGAGATCTTTAGCGGTTTTATGACATTTTGCAAGTAAATTTAGTATGTTTATCTAGTAAAGCAGAAATAGAAGCAGACGCATATATTTCACAGCTTAAGTAATGCAAATTAATTTCCGGGATTATTCAGTCAACTGTATATTTTTTTTAATGAAATACAAAAATTATAAATTATATCACGAGTAATAAAAAGTGAATTATTATATAGCAAATTTTAAGTGTTAATAAAAGATACAAATTATTATTCAACATAAAAATTATGTACCGTAAAAAACGTTGCATTAATAGGAACTTTATTTAAGAATTAAACACGTGTTACTATGCTAAAACGATAATTTAAAATCTTTTAATTATGCAATATATAAAACTAGATCAAAATAATGTGACCTATTTAGGATATATTTCAACTTGTATAGAGAATCTTTGTAACAGTCTCTGGCATACATGATTCATTTCTGTAGAATTAGTTTGCTTTCACATCTCGATGCGAAGGATCATAAATCTTTTGGGGTGCTTGCTTGTCTATAAAGTGTTACATTCTTCATTATACGTCATGTGGTAGGCATACAGAACGTTGCACGTTATATAACTACTTGCTCATAATCGCGTTGATATTATACTTTCTTATATGAAAGTGCATTGGTTTCGACAGAGTGCAAGTATAATTTATCATACCTTCCAATTACAAGTAAGATAGATATTTATAAGTGCAGTAAAGAAAAAAATTAAGAAATAATTAAGTTGAATATTAAAAAAAGAAAGGATACATAGAGACTATAATTTAGCTAGATGTTTCTAGCATTTCAAAGAAAAGAAATGTGTAAGACACGAATGATGTAAGACCCAATCATGTTTATTGAAGATTAATGAATATAATTGTAACATTATATATTAACAAATTATAATTGTATTATTTCTCAAAATTAATAATAATGATTATACAATAATAATTGTATATACATTTTAAAATCTACAATAATAAATAAATTAATAATAAATAAATTAATAAATAAAAGCATAACAAATAAATCAATTAATTATTAATTAACTTACAGTTTGTAGTTATTAATACTTAAATTTTAAATAAGTTTTATCAAATTTGAATATCATAATAAAATAATTAATTTGTATTATTTTGCAGCGGATGATGCTACGAGTTAAAGACGAATCAGTGACTACAAAGGCTTCAAGGACAGGCTTTTCGATTAATGTTTTGTTTTATCTCAGTTCCGAATTTATAATTGGCGCTGTAATTTCTAGTTTCTTAGTCATCCTTAATGTCATAAAATCTCTTCTGCCAAAGCCACCAAGGGATTTGAGCGGTGATGTAGTTTTAGTATGTACATTTTTCTATTCACTAATTTGAAATTATATATTTTATTAATTTATTAATTTATATTATATACAACTATTACGTTTTTATAATTAAAATTAACAATTTAAATATTTAATTTACATAATATGTATAATTTATAAAGTGTAATAAATATTATTTGAATTAGAATTGAAAAGTTAGAAGAAATAAATTCTGCATGTGATACAATTAAATGTAATAAATACCCAGATAGCAAAATATCTGCAGTCTTCTAGCAGATTCGAATAGAAAATGATGATAGTCTGCCATCAATTGCGGCTGCATTAGATTTGTGTTCTGTTAACATCGCCTGTCGATATAATGTGAAGGTAAATTGTTGGCAGAAACTGAGCTGATCCTGCCGACATTATCTGACTCTTGCAGATTACATTTTTTTGTGTTACATTTTTTATGTTACATTTTTTTCTAGCAGTCTGTCAACAGTTTTGTTACATACATCTAATTCTTATTATTATTTTGTTGGCAGACATTTAAAAAAATCTGCTTTCTACAGACTTGGCTATCTGGGTAGTTATCTTAAGATTTTGCGTTTTTTCTGTCTCTATCGTAAATTACATATAAATATAAATTTGATTTAAAACTCAATAGTCTTGAAAATATAGAATAATTCTTTCTTAACGGACAAATGTTTTCTATAATAGATTGCCGGTGTCTCGTCGGCCCTCGGAGAGTCTCTTGCCGAGGAATTCGCGAGGGGTGGATGTTCTGTGATCTGCATGGATAACGATTTTAGATCCGCCAAGGAGATAACAACTAGGTTAAAATCACGGTGCAATAAAGTGAAGGGAATCGGACCTAACCACAGGGAAAAAGAGCAGGAGAATGTCGGACCCACAATGGCAGCATACGAATGTAATCTGCTGGATCGTAATGCCATACGTGAGATCGCCAAGAAGGTCGAGGATGAGGTCGGTGGCATCGACGTCCTAGTGACCTGTGCCGGACAGTCTTATCAAGATATTTTCGATACAGCCAATACTACTCTCATGAGTCATTATTGGGTGAGCGTCAGTTGTGTCCTTGAAGCAATTTTGTCATGTCATAAGACATTCATACATACATCTCTTGATATTCATCTTTATCGTTTATTATTGCGCTTTTTTCAACATTTAATATCTGCTTGTAAGTCTTTAAATATTCTTTTTATCTTTGAATCCGCAAATCCGTTTTATTTTTTAATCCATCTAATTAGTACTTTCAGTTTTCGATCTCATTTTGGCATATTTTGTGTTATCATTGTTTTGACTAGGTCTGCCTTTCGGCTAAGATCATTATATCATCAACTACATTCCTGCACATATCTTTGCCTTTGTTTGTTAAACTGTGATACAGTTTTTCTTCTTCTTTTTTTTCTCATTGTAGACGATGTTGGCATTTTTGCCATTTATGCTACAACGCGACAGAGCACACATTGTCGGAATTACGCCAATTACATCAACCCAGGATGTATATTTGAGCTCGAGGGCGGCGATTGCCGGTGAGTGTAGTCGATCATAAAAGCCATTCAACAAATCGCGTGCGGTAAACAATAAGTGTCATGTTGGTTAATAGCGCGTGATTTATTTACATTTAGGTCTTATGGAAAGTTTGGGTCAGGAGTTGAGCAATCATAATAGCCATCTTACCTTCCTCGCGATTTCACCTACAACAGCACGCAGGTGAGTTTTCCCAAAAAGAAGAAAAAGAGAATAAAGAAATTTTCTCATTGTTCCTCTAATAACTAATTTCAAATCACTAATATTATATTATAGTTCCTCGAGAAGACAAGAAGAACAAGCAATAGCTAAGGAGGTTGTGGAGGCAATCAGAAGAGGCCAATGCAGCATTAGCATTAATTGGTGCTCGAAAATGATGTATCAAATAAGGTAAAAAGCTTGATAATAACTAATTAAAAATTAGTCAAGATTAATTGTTAAGATCGATTTATGTTATTTTAAACATTATATAATATGAATATTTGAATATTTCGAGTTAAAATTAAATTTGAAGAAATTTGAAGAAGTAATAAATTTTTTAGCATATTGCAGCATATATGCAATAAAAAATGAAAAAATCTTTATTTTAAACACAATTATGTAAACTGTTGTAATATTCTTTCATATATTGAATTTTTTATTTTATTATTTCATGTACGTTTATTTTCACTTTGCTAACATCTCAACATTTTTGCACAATTCGCATAAATCATGCAGATTTGATTTTGTGGCAATTAAATTCTTGATACAGTATATATCATTTTTAATTGACTTTTTGCGATCTTGTATTTCAGTTGTGTGATCTATAGCGCAATAACGACGGTCTCACAATGGCTTCACACGCAGGGATGCGATTATTCCTTTTAAATCCTGTTCTTGCTCATGAAGCATGAAGCATTCCAGTCGGCCACCAACACAAGTGTGGGAATTCACATTTTCTGTTAGCGAGTTTCCTCGAGGTAGACAGTAAAAACCTTTAAAAAGCTGTTTGAAATTTGTGTAGTAAGAAGTACCTTTTCCCACGAATTATGTGAAGGGAAGAATCATTCCAAATATTCACACGGAGTCAAATTAGAATTATAAATCGTCATGTATTACAATATCTTAGTACATTATTATATTGCTATATAAAGACGATCCTCGTAGTTTTTAAGAAAATAGATTTTCTGTTAATAAAAATTCAAAAATTTGTCTTTACCTTTTTTTTTATCCTTCTCATCAAATATATAATTATCAATTAACTACCATATTTGATTAAATCTATCTCTTACAAAGATATTACTAAATTTTATGTTCGCAAATTAAAAATTACGTCTTAATAAATTTAGTATACATTTATTACATACTCCTTTGTATATTTTTTATATTTCTCATAAATTAAACAATATCTTTTACAAAACGCAAAATATGTCATAGTTGTTAAAAAAATTAGTAAAGTAAATTTTTGTATATATATTATAATTTTAATTGCTTATTTGATCTTGTCAAAAATTATTTTAACTTTTATTCATTTTTATTAATTGCCACAAAGTCTAACTTATTGGCCCATAAGAAAGCTTGACATTGAATCGGGTAACAAAACATCGTAATGACCGCTTTCAGAACATCCGGTGAATAGGAGTCTCGCGGTTTCATAGTTAATATTCACGCGGTTATGGAAGACCAACTTAAGCTCGTATCTGCCAGGAAGTTCGCGATAAATCGAAAGATTCATGCGATGAAGTTTTGTGGCTACCGTGCATTCCAGCTCGCTGGCAAATGTGCCTACTAAACTCATGTAATCGTAGTATTCTTGGCAATCCGAAATGTTCCATTCAGCTATCACGAATGGACCGTACTCGCGCCAATTGCTCTTAATATGCTGCACAACCTACCAAATGATCCATAGCTGTTATACATGTCATATATCAATTACCGCCTGTGTTACTATCAAGTTGACATCATAAAAAGTAATATTTATAGAGTAGAAATATATGGCATCTACGCGTTTTAACTAATTAACCTTTGTCTCCCATCACGATACGATTCTGTTTTTAACTTCGTTGCAATCAATCTATAATATTTGTGATATTTCACATGTAGCGAGAATTTCATATTTATCTAGTTAAAATATTTACAGTTAAATTACAACTGACTGAGGTCGAACTGACCATAGCTCGGAGCGATTGATGCTCTTCCTCGTTTCGCCACAAAATGTAGCTGATCGCTCTAAACATGCAATTCCCATCTCCATATATCTTCCGCACGCGAAACGTGCCCTCGTTACACCTTAATAGAGCCGTATCTTTGAGGAATCCAAAGCATACATATTATTGATCACAAATTTAACATTAAATACAACAATAATCAGATTTTTTTTAAATACAAATATTTTTGTAATAAAAATAAATTTCGGAATCAAGTAGCCACTTTTATTGTTAAATACGATGCTCATGGATGATAAGTTACCTTTTTTAAATGCTTGAAATCGTCTACTTTTACACTTTCTGCAAATAGACCTTGTAGTTCGCGTTGGAATTTTTGTGCTGGAGACCCAGCAGATTTGCCATGCAGAATTACGTTTGCTTGTCTGAGTTTTCGAAAATTTACCAATTTTGGAATCTCCTTGATCGAAGAAATATTTTGTTTCTTCGAGATTCTGTCCTTTTTCATTCTCGAGTAATGTACGGCGGTGATCGCAATCTTCTGAAAATTACTTTTATAATCCATTTTATAATTACTCTCTATATACAATTTATGTTTTCGGAAAAATAAGAGAGATTCATGGTGCTTTTAATTAAAATTACATAATATGTATAAAATCGAGAAACAAGTTTCTTTTCGGAAAGATAAATAAAGATTATTAGAAATGTATCTTCTATATGTAATTACAAAAATAATTACTATGTTTTTATAATAACTGTTCTATTATTTAACGTTAAGCAAATAATCTTTTTATAATCTTTTAATAATTTTAAGTATATTCCTACCGTTTTTGAAGATACGTGTACAGAAGTAAAACCACGAGAAATACGGAAGACAAAGAATTTTTAATAGTTTTGATAATCTTGACGTTAGAATGTTAGAAACTTAATTTGACTTCAAAGATAAGGCGATCTCATAAATAACAATTATTAATTATTCGCGAGTTTTGGTATTATAACAATTTCTACATTGTGTTTTATAACAAATAATAATTATGTAAATTCTTTTAAAGTAAATTATAAATTAGATACAATGTGTACACATGTTTTAGACATTCCGTAGCTTGAACGTAACAATTTATGATTATCGATTATCGAATATATCTGTTCGTTCAGTTACATTTCCTGGAACTTTCTGTACCCAAACGAATAATTTTAATCAAATTTTGGAAAGAGAAAGAATGATAAGAAATAAAATATAAAAATATATTAAAAACAAATAAATTAAAAAAATGCAACTTTTAATAAATTTTATAACTAAATATATTTAAGTTCGTTGTATGACAAAAATAACAAATAGTGTATAAAAAATTAAATTAAATTAATGATTGCCAATTAGGAAGAGCTATTTTCTGTTCTTTTTTTTTTAAATAATTTAATTATAATTAATAAATTTCTATTGAAGTATTTATGTAGAAATATGGTCTATAAAATTAATAATACTTGAATGATATTTCGAACCAATTATTACTTAATGAATACCAAATTGTACTTGAATATTTATTTTTCTGAAATAAAACAAGTATTTGAGTATTTGAATATTACTTGGTGAATGCAAGAACATTTTAGTGAATGGATGTTTAGGTATTTGGGTTAATTATATCCAATCATATCATTAGTTTTATTTTAGATACATTCCTTTCTCAATGGCGGGAAAATTCATATTTATAGTTTGGCAGACCTGCTCATAGCATTATCGCAGCAGTATCGATACATACAGCACGATTTCGACCTACACTTACAAATTTATATAACTGTTACCTTTTATTTTTTTTTTTTTTATATAAAAATTTTCGCATTACTGAATTAGAATTTTAATTTTCTGCACCCAAACCCATGTCTTTTTTTATTTTTAAGAACGTTATATATTTATATTTCTCTCTAATCGAATAGAATCGAATAGAGGTGCATAGCTCGGCCTCGACAAAGCAACACGTTATTTCGTCCAGCTGCCACGATGTTGAGGGAGGGGAGGCAAATTTCTTACACGTGCCGCGGTGGTGGCAGTCGTTCACCAACCGTGACAAAACGAGCGTGCTCCGGGCTTTGGTTGCCTGGCTACGCCTAGCTACGAGCGCACGGTGCATGCCACTTGCTGTGGATCGTAGGTTCGCACCAGTTCGCACACAGTGATACCGTCATACCGCGCGCGATAGGGAGGGTAGAACAAGTGTTTCAGTCGAGCAACAAACAGGGGAAAAGCAAAAGATGGCGATGGTGCAGCGAAACGTGCCGCAGTAGTGATGCAGTGCGAGCGAGTGCCGTCGTTATTTGCTCCGATCGTACCGCGCGAGATCGCTCGTTGAGCGGAGCGCGGCCAAATGACATGGGAATTTGCAGCAGAAGGCATTTTCTACTGACAATATGCAGCCTGCAATTAGTGAGTGCATATTAATCCGGATGTGTACGCCAACTTTTGATTCGATCGTAACGTCTGGCTATGAATTGTTCCTATATACGTATTTGTGCATGACTTTATCTGTACAGATCGAGTCACATGTCTTTTTTTTTCTTCCTCGATTGTGATACGATGTATCAGTCACGTTATTCTGTGAGCGACGCGCACTTAAACCAGCGTCCATTAGGAGAGTTGAAGAAGAGCCGTTACCACATTTTTCTTATCAATTCACGGATATTGTTTTATCGACCTGGGTCGCTCGGTTTATCTCGAGGAATTTCCTAAAAGAGATTTTTATATTGAGAGATTTCGTTATATCATTTGATAGTCGCTATCTTCGATATCTTCTATAATATTGGATCAATTGCACTTAGACGCATTTTTTAAATGTATTCTACCATGCTACGAGTGACTTGCTTTTTGTGTCAGAAGTATAAGAAAGTAATTGTAATAAAGATTAACGTTTAGATTTCTTCTTTGGAATATCAGAAGACTTTCTCTGTTGGAATGTTATAATATCAAATTTTAATATGTTTCGATTTTAAAATATAAAATTCGATATATATATAAATTGATAAATTAAAAATATG
>NW_017304196.1:1175397-1178304 GCF_001594115.1 Trachymyrmex septentrionalis | reverse complement strand
CACGATGTTGAGGGAGGGGAGGCAAATTTCTTACACGTGCCGCGGTGGTGGCAGTCGTTCACCAACCGTGACAAAACGAGCGTGCTCCGGGCTTTGGTTGCCTGGCTACGCCTAGCTACGAGCGCACGGTGCATGCCACTTGCTGTGGATCGTAGGTTCGCACCAGTTCGCACACAGTGATACCGTCATACCGCGCGCGATAGGGAGGGTAGAACAAGTGTTTCAGTCGAGCAACAAACAGGGGAAAAGCAAAAGATGGCGATGGTGCAGCGAAACGTGCCGCAGTAGTGATGCAGTGCGAGCGAGTGCCGTCGTTATTTGCTCCGATCGTACCGCGCGAGATCGCTCGTTGAGCGGAGCGCGGCCAAATGACATGGGAATTTGCAGCAGAAGGCATTTTCTACTGACAATATGCAGCCTGCAATTAGTGAGTGCATATTAATCCGGATGTGTACGCCAACTTTTGATTCGATCGTAACGTCTGGCTATGAATTGTTCCTATATACGTATTTGTGCATGACTTTATCTGTACAGATCGAGTCACATGTCTTTTTTTTTCTTCCTCGATTGTGATACGATGTATCAGTCACGTTATTCTGTGAGCGACGCGCACTTAAACCAGCGTCCATTAGGAGAGTTGAAGAAGAGCCGTTACCACATTTTTCTTATCAATTCACGGATATTGTTTTATCGACCTGGGTCGCTCGGTTTATCTCGAGGAATTTCCTAAAAGAGATTTTTATATTGAGAGATTTCGTTATATCATTTGATAGTCGCTATCTTCGATATCTTCTATAATATTGGATCAATTGCACTTAGACGCATTTTTTAAATGTATTCTACCATGCTACGAGTGACTTGCTTTTTGTGTCAGAAGTATAAGAAAGTAATTGTAATAAAGATTAACGTTTAGATTTCTTCTTTGGAATATCAGAAGACTTTCTCTGTTGGAATGTTATAATATCAAATTTTAATATGTTTCGATTTTAAAATATAAAATTCGATATATATATAAATTGATAAATTAAAAATATGTAGAAAATAAATTTATTAAGTTTGACATATAAATTTTAATATTGTATATTTGTACTTTTTATACGTAATTTTTTAATTAACAGACAAATTTGAATTATGTTTTATATTTTAAAATGTATATGTCGACTGTGCATATTAATTTTTGAATTTTATTAATTAAAAAAAAATAATATTTTGAAATAAATCTGTTCTGAAATAAAGAAGTTCAATTAAGAGTTTTGAAACAATCTTTCGTGTAACTGTGTTGCGCCTTTAAATGCTATGACTCAGAATGACTAATTAACAGAGTATATAGAACGTAGGGCAATTGCTATAGTTTAAGAACGCTCACAAAAGGAATTAACAGAAATTAAAATGTTGTCACATATTACTTCACGCTCTTGTTGAATGCTTTTATGTTATGATGTAATGTATTTTCTTTTTGTTTTCAGATTACCACAATAGAACGTCAAGTTTTTGACTTTTTGGGATTTATGTGGACTCCGATACTGGTCAACTTTTTCAACATTATCTTCGTAATTTTAGGATTCTTTGGGGCCTTTCAGTATAGACCTAAATATATCATATCGGTAAATAACTATCTTATATAGATATAGTAAAAAGGATTTTAATAAATATTTCGATAAGAATAATTTAAATTCTGTTATGTAAAAGTATAACAAAACAGTTTAATCGAAACATACAAAGACTTGTCTTTTCTACATATTTTTATTAATTATTAATTGAATGAATTATTTATTTCTATTAAAATAATTACGATTCTTGTTTTAGTATTGTATATGGAATACATTATGGTTAGGATGGAACATATTTATTATATGCTTTTATCTCAATGTGGGGATACTGGACAAAGTAAGTAGACGCTTATGTACAAATACAATTACAACGTGAATTATTGTGTACGCACATAACAGACAAAATATTGTAACATTATTTTTCAGAATAGCGACATTCTTAATCTTGGTACTGGTAGCTTTTCATGGTGGTACGTAAATGGACCAGGTTGCAAAGCTGTTTACGATGTGACAGAACCAGAACTTTTTCGACCTGCACGACCTACTAATGTAACAGACTGCGTGCTGGATTATGAAGTGATAGAAATTTTACACGCTGCGACACAATGTATTCTAGGTGTAAGTAAACAGTTAATTACATACTGTACATTATCATAATACATTATCATAATGACTGTGTAGATTTTATTATTATATTGTTATATATACAATACTGCGTTCAGCAGAGAAAGCAGCTTTGCAATTGTTGTTTAAAAGTGAGGAACTAAGGGCAAGACTAATTATATTAAAAAATTATACAACAGTTGTAAAGCTGTTTTTTTCTGCTGAACGCAGCCATTAGTTCCAAAGTTTATATATTTTATGTGTTTCAGTTTATGGCCATTGTTGGCGGAATTTGTCTCAGTAAAGTATTTCTTGAGGAAGATGATAGCTGTGAGTATATTAGTATCGCATATACATGCATATCAGATTTAAATGACTTATAATTTTTGCCCTAACAAAGGAAATTTTAAAAGAAAAATATGTTCTTTTATGTTTGGATTTTTTGTCACTGTCATTTACAGACAAGAGAATTAAGATTTACTATAATATATTAATATAAGTTGAATTGTAATTAAGCTTCAGTTTGTACGACAGAAAGTATCATTTTACTTTTGAAATTTTTTTTGTATATCAGAATGCAGTCAAGTATACTTAAAAGTTTTGTATTCAAGATTTTAGTGATTAGGTATATTTTAGTTGTAATATTTTAAAAGATACGTATAATACTTGCTTGAAGATTTAATGATCTTTACACTTTACTGGCTTGTGGTTTGATAAGCAATTGGGCAGAGGTTGTGGTTATTGTTAGAACAGT
>NW_017304196.1:1170781-1175297 GCF_001594115.1 Trachymyrmex septentrionalis | reverse complement strand
TTCAGACATTTCAAAAAACGACAAATCACTTTTTACGTGCTTACAAACAGACGCTTATCTCAAACACTAATGACTATTTTGACGTGTACCTTGGCGCATTCTGTCACTGACAGAATTGCCAACTTCAAAATAAATTCGGTTGTCCCTATCGGAAACCCCGGAAAATTTAAATTTGAAATTATCGATACTTTTTGCCCACAGTAGTAAATCATAAAGAGTATAAATGAGATCATTATCTATTTAAAAAATATAAATTTAGTACATTTTGAAGAACGTAAAAGCTGTGTTAGTCTTATATAAGCGCTAGATTTTTATTATTTTATACATACTTTGTCATATTATATTTCCCTAATTGCACAGTAAAATGTACACTTTAAATTTGCATAAAACTATCCAGGAATTTATCACCGCTGATAGGAATACATTTAAAAAATTTTAAATGATAAAAAATTAGATAATTTTAAATAAGATTATCTTTGATAATTTCTAATTACGTATAAGCACGCGATTATTTATTATTGCTTGAAAAGAGGGTTGTCGGTTACAGTTGATTTCATTGGTGGATTTGATCCTCCATTTTGGTAAGTCCGCTTAATCATGTTCATCAATTGCACGCCATATATATTTGTCTATCTTTTGGCACGAGTAAATAATTTTATATTATAATCATGAAGCTATAGAATGTAAATATAGTTTGAATATATATGTAGCGATGTAAAACTTTTTGCATCTTGAGATTTGTAATTTGTACTTATTATTATTGTTATTGTTATTATTATTATTATTATTACCATATATTATTCAAATAGCGTTTCTTTATCTTCGCATGAACGGAATGGTGTTGTGTCTTAATACAATACAGTTTAATTTTTACTTTCTTTAGCCAAGAAAATTGCAAATATATAATAATTATAAAAGCACAGCAAAATTAAGCAGACTATGCCATGTAGAACCAAATGTTACAACCGAAGATTTCAAGATAAGATATATTTATTCTTCATGAAATGTTAGAGAAAAAACATGTTTGACAGTAATATAATGACATTTTTGGCATTACTTGTCACGTATTCGCTTCTTCGATGAATTCGTTAATGCATTGCTTATTTCCGATTCGTCGTTAGCGGATTTCATCTAATGTGATGGATTCTTGGATGATATTTCAGTTGACTTTGTTGGAGGTGATGACTTTGGGTTGGCAGGCCACACACCGTTGCATCCTATGTACGTTAGCTACTCGGCTCTTCCACCACCTGCCTACTCCCTCAAAAATTCCGCTCAAAATAATTACCCGACCAGCACAGCTAGCTCTCACCAATCTGCCTATCGCGAGTCGAGTTTTCCAAAACGCAGCGGCGAGAAGCTGTTAGGCGGTGGTACCGCGCGCGGTAAAAGCAACGTCGTCGGTTTCAAGAACGACACGGTCCGTAGTAACAGCAGTCGTTCGTCCAGCCGCGATTTTCAGAATGTAGATTACTCGGTCGACTACTTGAACCCGGTGGACCATTTGCAGCGACCCGTCTCGCCCGTATACGACGAATATGATTCGTTGGACAGCGCCGCTAAGCTGAGATTTCAGAAAAACAGGCTGTACTATTTGCATTCATCGAGATACAGTCCGGTCGCGCGTATCAAGTGCCGCCAGGTCGCGGCGAAGCAAACCAGGATTCCCGTCAAACCCCGCGTCTTCGTCGATCATGTACGCGACCAACCACTGAGATCGTTTTACTCCGATCCGAAATTGGCCGTTGAACAAGCACCGAGCGAACACGACAGGTCATCTCAGTCGAAACGAGACAGTCGACCATTGTCCCTGTACGCGAGTAACTTCTGAAACGGGATCTTCCGCTTTTATACACGATTGCTTAAAGTACTTGTGTTAAAATTGATGACACTTTCTTTAAGTACGAGTGGCAGATAAAATTACCCGCGCAAGCTCTTGTCTTTTGCTCTCTTATAGCGAGAAGAGTAACGAAAGTTAGTTTACACACAAACTTCTATACTACCGCGTATGGCGTCCACTCGTGCGGTACGTGTAATATTATAATTCCTATACTTGCCAAATAGATAGAACAATTAGTGTAACTATAGCCCTTAGATGCCTTCTCCTTTAGCAATTTTCGATCTAAATTATGAATTGTGTGTTGTTACATAACGTGCTGCTACATACTATTTATTGATGGTGTTCTTTGTACTTTGCATCGAAATAATCGACTAATGTCGAACTGTGTGTTCAATAACGTTTGTTCGTTTGTACGAGCAATTAACGCAGTGTGACTTACCTACTAATTCATAAATGTTGCATATTTATATTTGGGATAATTTGGAATAATTATTCTCCGCTCTCTTCATCACTTAATACATACAAATAAATAATTAAGTTAAGATTAATATCAATGTGCTGTAATGGTGCAAGATAGAATTAATTTTGTTGATAATACTATCTCCAATGATCATCTTCATGCTAGTAAGATTAATGGAGAGTGTGAGAAGCTAGAGAAGAAATTAAACTAATTTAGATACATTTATTTGTATAGAAAGAGGAATGAAGTTAAGAGGAGTTAAACGTGAGTCATCTTGTATATGATTCACTTACACATACTGTTCGTGCTCTACGCATAAATGATACGTCTTGGTATATTTACTGTGATATGTATATAAACTGTGTTAAGATCATTTATCGAAATATTTATCGTTTTATAAATGTACGAATTTGATTAGCGATATCTTGAAAATTGCATTGGAAGACTTTGATGCACACTACGTAGAGAAAAGTATTGGCAAAATACAGCATGACTAGAACGTATTACCTAGGCGTGAAATATATAGCTATAGCTTTACCAGTTTTTTAAATTTACGCGAGAAATCTTGACAGTTGACGGAAGATACATTATGTTTTGCTGTAATATTATTTCTAGATTCTTCTTAAATCGAGATTAATACATTTCTATTATACAGAACTCTGTTGTACGCTACGTGTGCACATGAATGAATAAGAACTTTAAACTGGTACTCTGAAACGATTAGACTGCATTTAATTAGTTTATTTTACAGATCAGTTATAGGTCATTGACCCAGTGCTATGAAGAGTTTTTTTTTATTGTAGAATATTTAAAAAAAACTTAAACGGGGAAGCGGCATGTTATGATTTCCCTTTGTTTAGTAGTGCATGTAGTAGGTGTGGTTTCTTCTTTTTTTGTATTTTTAGTTTAGCAGAGTCAAGTATTTTATTACCTGAAAGTCTTTGCACTCGTTTTCATAGAAAGTATCTAAGTGTATAGATTTCTCTATTATGTATGAACTTAATTGAGATTTCTTTACGTATACAATTTCAGATATTCTTTTTGGCAGTATAGTTATAAAAGAACCTTATCTGTTTTGTGACATTTCACATGTGAATGACTGATTTTTTTGCGTTATATTATAATTTAATAAGAAATTTGAAGTGACATCACGAAAAATATATTTTTAGCGGATTATATTAGCTTTTGACGTAAAGAGTAGTATGTAGTTAAATACCGATCATAAAAAAAGACTGCTAAGTGAAAAATAGGTCTTAAAGCAGCTTAAATTCTATGTATGAAAAGCAAATTATATATTTACATAAATTAAATACTTTATTTTATCGAATATAACGAATGTGTTATATGTAATACTGTTTATCTTTGATTTGAAATACACAATATTTTATTTATACAGCATAATGGTAGAGATAAAGATCATGTTATTTATATGTGTAATATTGTACATACTTATTTTTGCGTAGAACTTACATAAAAAAATTAGATAATAAAATTTATTTATTAGATAAAGAATATTACTATTGCCTTTAAATGACTATTTATTTATTAAATATGAAATATATTAGTGTTCCTTTTTATTTAGAATCTGAAAAAGATTCAAATGAAGAGAACGTGTTGAGTACGATGCAAAGTTTTTTTGTCACTTCAGATTTAATATTTCTAATCAAGTACAGTCTCTATCGAGCATCTCTCAAGTTTGTACAGAATATTTATATTTTTTTAAGTACGTCATATAATCAATTTTGTATTTAACCACTGTATCTATTATTTACTTTGGCGCAGTTAATTGGGAACAATAAATATGCAACGTCGCTATTCGCTTGCTTTTTTATTTATTAACCCTTCACTTTTCTTTCTTTTCCTTTTCTAACAATTTCCTACTGTGCGGTTTTTTGGGTACTTTTTTTCATTTTTTCTACATTTCTTAGTTGTTACATTTTTGGTTCTAAATATTTAGCATCTTTTAAAAATTGTTGAGATATATTTTAAAGTAATTACTATTTTTTGCAGGAAAAAACCATTTTGATTAAAGAAAATTAATTATTATCAATACAATTATTTACTGAAAAGATATGGATATAAGAATCGCAGTTTTAGAATGCAAATACAATTAATTGCAATAAAAAGAAAATAAAATAATACGACTTAGTTATAGAAATAAACAAGATCGTTATGGATTGTCTTAAACAAAATGATAAATTCCATTTCTCTTTTTG
>NW_017304196.1:1164516-1170681 GCF_001594115.1 Trachymyrmex septentrionalis | reverse complement strand
AAGATCGTTATGGATTGTCTTAAACAAAATGATAAATTCCATTTCTCTGTTTGATCAGTGATCATCAATCATTCGATCATTATGAGTGTGCAGACAAAAAAAAAAGAGTTGTATTGACCGCAAAATCTGATTGCCTCTTTCTCTGTCTGTTTCCTTAACAGTACGAACTAAACGAAAGAAGAAGCAGCCACGGCCGCTATATAGCATCGAATATTCGCAACCCGAACCACCGGTGCAGGATGACAGCGTGTCACCGAAACCGATGACGCCGCGCCGGGTGAAGCGACGTTCCGTAATCTCACGGGATAGCACGCGACGTTCCAACACGCGGCGCAGCTCAGTGCGCCAGTCACGCCGCAAGAACCCGGTGAACCGCATCATGGACCACCAGGAGAGTTTGTATGCGAACACGGTCACACCCTGCATCGGTAACCTGACGAACCAGAATGTCAGCTCGCTGTCGCAGGGCACGCTCAACTACGACAGGATCGCAGTTGGTTGGGACCGTGAACGGAACGCTGATCGGAACTGGCAGTCGGAGGCGGTGAACATAGCGGTATCGCCGGTTCTATGGCCGCCAACCACCCAGGACTCCTCCAACAATTATTCAAACGCGTCGCCTAGCTTCCCGGCCGGTCAGAGCCCGCCCGCTGGTTGGGACCATCAGCATCCGACCACCAGCTCCACCCGCAACCTCACCGACAACTGGCAGACGTCGCCTGGCGAGCTGAACCCGATGCAGTGGCAGGGTCAAAGCAATCCTACGTTTCAACAAACCAGCACGCAAAGCCTAAACGGCGAGGACATGGAGGAATTGTACAGCAATCGGCCGGCCAGCGCTAGATCTAGCTATAGCAATTATCACGGCGTTAGAGCGACACCACAGGTGCCTAATCGCACTGACGTTGTCAGACAAAGCCAGCGACAGTTTGTCCTCAGTGGACCGCCCGCTTATCAGGATACGGTAATCTGATATTGACCTGAAGTAGTCTGAGGTGTACGCCTTACGTTGAAGACAATGTCAAGATAATTTTATTGCAAGCGATAAATTGGCCTTATACAATTGTCTGTTATTTATCAGATACAGTAAGTGAGATAATCAATCGTAGGTAGAATGAGTGATAACGTTCATCTTTGCGAATGGAAATGGCACTATTTTTGATAGCGCTAGTCGCGACGTCTTCAATAAGAAGCGAAAATATGAAGACTTCAAGAAATCGAAGTAATGTATTATTTCCTTATTGTCCGTATTTCAAGTTATAATAATTTCAAACAGTTGTTTTAACTATTTCAATAATTACATCGTAGTTAAAATGATTGTTTGACAATGAACTAATGATAGGAAAAGGAGCAAGCGTTGTGATTTCGCCGACTTCAAAGCTTTATATGGATTGATGCGATAGATCTCTACTAGTGTTGCATCGTGTTGTATTATCAAAGTAACAACTATAGGTAACTTTACTTAAAGACTTGAAGAGCTGTTATTCACTCTCTCCAGTCGTTTTGCAATATTATTTTAAAGATATCCAAGTGGTATACGTTTACATTATTTGCCGATTTAGTATAGACTATAGACGATGATTGACGATAAATTCGTACAGTCGACATGATATGAAATTATCTTGAAAGGCGTAAGTCAACCTTTAAATAACTTCATTAAAGTGCACAGATCTTGCAATGTATGTACATATATTAAACTTACGCCACTTTCAAGATAGACAATGAAAATTGCCTTCTCAGGATTGATCATCTAACTGTGTGTGAAATTAGTGTACTTAAGAAGTTTAAAGCAGATCAAAATCATAATAGCGTTAGAATTTTTACATGTTCCCTTTTATTTTTCTTTCTGTTGTTAAAAAGTTTTTTTTAGGAATTTTACACTTATCATCTTCATCCTATTTATATTATAGAATTAAGGATCCTCTTGTTCTGCGCATAAAATCAAAAGCTCACCGCATCGTTTGTAAATATAGATGTATAATCATTCATCACTTTCAAAAGCGTATTATTGACAACACTATACAATGGCGTAATTTTATTAATAATTTTTTTAAGTACGATCAGAGCGGCTTACGCTATTTTAGATACTTTAAGGCAATATGAAATTAAAAGGTATTCGCCTTTTTGAGATTTGTAATGTTTTTAAATCAATTTTTTACAATTTATACAACTTATTTATATTTGGACATTTATATGTACATTTGAGCATATATGATTATGCAACAGTCTTCCAAATCTTAGAAGATAAAAATTGATGCGATTTATCTTTGTGTGCATTAAATGACAAATAGTGACTTATAAAATAATAATAACAACATTATACTGCGTGCAATATTACACGTACGTAATATAATATCACGTGCACTATTTCATAATGTTATAAAATAATATTATGAAATAATATAGTTATTCGTATATTCTCTAACAAATTGAAATTGCGCCTAAATCAATCCTATTTAATTCATATGTCATTTTGCTCAAGATGCTCTTATTTGTGAGATTCTGTTAAAATTTGGACTTTCCCAAAGTGCCAAAAAATCATTTTAGTAGTAAAATTTTAATTTATTTTTATTGTTCGATGTCATAAAAAAATGGTGAGTGTCAAAAAATTGATTAAGACTTTCATTTTTTGTGAATTAAAAAAAATTTATGTTATATAAAATATTTTTCTTCATCTTTTCTTTATCTATTAAAGACATAATTTCTTTTATTGCTTATGTCTTTCATGCAATAAGTGTTAGTTCGTCTATAAGTATGCCAAGAATTAGAAAGGAGATAGAAACCAAAGTGTTAAATATCAATATATACAGGGTTTGTCCGGAAAGTAATAGGACTGAGTCGATTAAAAAAAATTTATTGAGCCAATCGTTACAATTCTTTAAAAATTTTCAAAATAGGCTTCTTCTGCGTCGATGCAGCGCTGCCAGCGCGATTTCCAAGCATTGAAGGCGTCACGGAAGGCATTCTCCGGAATAGCCTTGAAAGCTGCGGTGCATGCTGCTTTGATCCCCTCTGTCGTCTCAAAATGCTTGTCTTTCATCGGCCTTTTCAGGCGAGGAAACAAAAAAAAGTCCGGGGGGGGGCCACATCTGGGCTGTAGGGCGGCTGCGAAAGCGTTGGGATGCCGGCCTTGGTCAGGTAGATGTCTTGTCGGACCCGATTGACCCTTTGTTTGAGTCTCTTGAGCACTTCCACGTAAAACTTGGCTGACGTTTTACGTGGAAGTGCTCAAGAGACTCAAACAAAGGGTCAATCGGGTCCGACAAGACATCTACCTGACCAAGGCCGGCATCCCAACGCTTTCGCAGCCGCCCTACAGCCCAGATGTGGCCCCCCCCCGGACTTTTTTTTGTTTCCTCGCCTGAAAAGGCCGATGAAAGACAAGCATTTTGAGACGACAGAGGGGATCAAAGCAGCATGCACCGCAGCTTTCAAGGCTATTCCGGAGAATGCCTTCCGTGACGCCTTCAATGCTTGGAAATCGCGCTGGCAGCGCTGCATCGACGCAGAAGAAGCCTATTTTGAAAATTTTTAAAGAATTGTAACGATTGGCTCAATAAATTTTTTTTAATCGACTCAGTCCTATTACTTTCCGGACAAACCCTGTAAGTAGGATCTATTAACTTTAAAACTGCCTCAGCTGTTCTGGTTATTGTACAATTTAGAATTAATTCTGAGACTTGTTCAATAAATAGATCAAATAAAAGTCAGTTTCTTCATACTGATTATACTCTCTCTCTTATAAAAATCTCATAATTTTCTAATTGTGTAACATTTAAATTAGATGAGTATATTTATATATACTATACAAATATAGTAGAATAGCTTCACGTACAGGATAGCTATCTTATCGATTGCAAAATATATTTATATTGCATATCGCAATTATATCGGTGCGCTATGACTGATTAAGATGTCTTCTCGTATGTCGCAGTTCGCATTACTCATCGCATCATGCAGTTTTAAATAATAGAAATTTAGAGATAATTGTTTGGATTACATACAGTTATTCAATATAAGAAATTACAATCAAGATTTACAGTTATTACACAATATATTATATCATTATGTAACAATTACAAGACAATAAATGATAAGTGTTCATTATCCTATTTTTCAATTTTAATAATCCATAATTAATTTTTCATTCTACACTGTTCTTTTATTTAAAATTATTTTATAAAAATTAAAATTATATTATATAGAAAATAAATAAATATATATATTGTGTTTATATTTTTATACAGCACCAAAACTTGCAGCAACATTACTGCAATATTCGCAACGTTACTACAATATTGCTGATTTTAATTGTATTGTTTTAAATAATTATATTATTTGTTTTATTTTTGTTATATGGCATAAATTTAAGTAATTGAAGTATATGCTTGTGATGTGTCAAAATTATTTTATTTAGTATCTATATACAGACTTTCTTCTATTTCTAATATTAATGCCATTTCATGGTTTTGCTTTCTGAAAAATAAATCATACTAATTGTACGCCGACCGACGAACCTTTGACATTTTCTGGCTCAGGTATAGCGAAAATTTATACCATCCCTAATCGCGCATGTCCCGCCGGCCGGTCTTGCCTTCTGTGCGTCCTTCGATGCAGTAGATACTGGCTGCCGGGACGCTGAGGGTCGTCTTTCGCTGGCGACATCGTTGTCGCAGACAAAATTACAACTGGTGATTATTTCGACGATATCAATTGAGAATTTATTAAATAAATAAATCTTAAGAGTTGGAAAAGTTATAACTTAAAGTATGGATCAAATAGTATAGGAATAAGTGAGCATTTTGCGTTTTAAAGTGCAAAACGCTGGATACCTATTCGTTGCGATATTGATCAGAAAATTTGAGCCCTCAAAAGGAAATTTTATTTGGCCAAATATTGACGTGTGAAATCTAAACTGTAAATTGAAATATCTTACTTTTGAATGGAGCAGTTTGATTATTTTTTTTAAATTATTTTTTTCATATTGTTTACAACTTTCTAAATTATGGTGAATTAATTGTGGTTATTTTAAATTAGTGTCATCGAATACAATTTTAGAAAATTATTAGTGAGTATTTTAACATTGAAGGTGGTAGTGATGCAAGGTGTCAGGATGTTGAAGATCGTGAGAATCGGCGAAAACGGGTTCAGAAGATTGCATTGCACTAGCAGGGTAAGAATATTTTGTGTAAAATATATGAAGGATTTAAAAGTGATGTTAAATAACATACATTCACCTAAACGCTAGTATCTAAATATTAAACATGGCGTGTACAGAAGAGTATTACGC
The DNA here is from genome assembly GCF_001594115.1 of Trachymyrmex septentrionalis. Taxonomy (NCBI): domain Eukaryota; kingdom Metazoa; phylum Arthropoda; class Insecta; order Hymenoptera; family Formicidae; genus Trachymyrmex; species Trachymyrmex septentrionalis. The sequence continues at coordinate 1,165,391 of NW_017304196.1, read as the reverse complement.
AGTAATGGAAATATACTTAAAATTCGTTATTAATACAATTATTAAGCTATATTAGATTTCTTTGTTACATTATGATTTACGCTCTTAAGGTGTATCAAGAAAGATAACTGATTCTCGTCGACTACAACCACGTGGGTAACGGCAATGGCCTATATCGGAGACAAAAATACTTTGACATATAACTCTCATACGTTTATTATGCCAACAAGACTCCCGATTTAGACTATTGCAGTTAATAACTCGTGCACGATAAATTGCCGATAATTACTAAGAATAATATAATTAGTACGTACTATAATTATTTGACTGACCGTTTTATAATTGTATTTTTAACTGTAATCACATATTATAATCATATTACAATATATTACATAATATATTAATAAGTTTAGATTTAAATTATGTCTTGGAAAAATTTAATAATTATAGCTTGAAAATTATAAAAGAAACACTTGTTTATTTATTTGTTTATTTGTTTTCCGGAGTTCTTAAGAGATATCCGGATTTTATTTTTAACGAAACATATATGTCACTGAGATATAAGAAGCTTATGATTAGTATCGATTATATAACAAGATGTATAGCAAGAGTGACCTTTCAGAGACGAATCTCGCTTTCTAATCTAGTCTGGCTTTCAATTCTCATTATGGCTATGTATACAAGCAATTCTAACTGATCCGAATTAAAGTACACGTGACAGGCTTCCGCTTAGAGTACTATGATGTTGATTCATCGGAAGATCAATACAGAGCTGCCTAGCAACCAATGCGATCTCTCTTATATGATCACCTCAAAATACTTAATTCAGAAACTGTTCTAAACAGAATCTATTTGGAACAGTAGTAGTTTCCCGTGATATAAATATATTTTAACAT
>NW_017304196.1:1163366-1164416 GCF_001594115.1 Trachymyrmex septentrionalis | reverse complement strand
AAGTTTATCTATTTCTTAAATATAATTATAAATTTTGAAAATCTCTGTGCGTTTCTATGCTATGTTGAATAATAACTATTGTCAACTGTAATTTTATAATCAAATATTGTTTTAGCTGTTTATCAAATATTTATCAAATATTTGATAAATATATATAATCAAATATTTATTTGCTGTTTAATTTTATGTAATTGGAAGTAGTTTTAATTTTCTTTCCTAATAATTATCACAACAATACAAGATATCCACTATTTTACAGAAACGTGCTGCTATATCAGCATCCACGAGACTTGAAAAATCAAAGTACTTGAATGCCGCTGTTGCAGCTGCAGTGAAATTAGAACATTCTCAAACACGGTAGGAAATATCTTTACATTATTAGTTTAATTCTTAAAAAGAATAAAAAAATGTAGAATGTGTCAACAAATTGATAAATCTTTTTACAAGTTATTTTTCTAATAATAATATTCTTTTTACACAAATATGTAACGCAAGAATTTCTTTCGACATCTTTAATCACTCGGTCGTCTGTAGAAACATAAACGTAACATAACACTAATACGCGTCATTTGAACTCGAACGAATGCGTAAATATGACAACTTGCAAACGATACCAATGTGCACTTAGAAATTGTTTTCTATAGAAGGCATAGTGATCATCGTGCAACAACTTTATCGATGCAATATCGTACACCGCAATTTATTGACCTATCGCAATTGATTAGGTCGGACGTCGTTATTGTCTATCATTTAAGCGCGTTCAGCAATATACGATTTCTCAGATCGTGATTTTATCTGTCGCTGAACTGAAGCGGAGGAATCGCTTGAGATCGCGAAATAAAATTTTATAAATTATAAAATATTGTGAAAATGATAAATTTTTTGTGGTAATATTAGTCCGTGTTTCTTTCACCCGGAATTACTAAAATTAAAGCAATGGACGATTTCGAATTTAGTGGTCATTACATTGACGGTGGTTTTCAAGAATTACCATTAAGAACGTTTCGGTAAGATTATTTTATTTCTAAGAATCTCTAATTATATATATAT
>NW_017304196.1:1149480-1163336 GCF_001594115.1 Trachymyrmex septentrionalis | reverse complement strand
TTTAAACATATCATTAAGCATTAATCCTTTTATAAAAGAATTCTTTTATGAAAGAACAAACTAAATTTAAGAGTTATAAAAAAATAATAAAAAATAACACAAAGAAAGACGAAAATAAAAATGATTTTAAAGTAAACTCAGAATAGAAAAGTAGATTTTTGACTGTACAATATAAACATTTACATATATTTCAGACTTATCTCTTTTAATGTAGTTTTTAATAAAAATTTTTATTAAATGTTGTACATATATTTAATATTTTAATTTTTGTATAGCTTTAATCAAATTCATGTGTGTGCATCTACAATGAATCTCAAATATAAATTCTCTTTCAATCAGTTGATCCTTCCATCTTTTCCTCATGCAGAGCTTCCTATTTTAGCTTTAATCAACTCTAATATACTAAGCAAGTATTTGTTACTGATTTCTGTTTGTTGCAATTGTTCACCATCGAATGCAAATTGTACAAAGCTTTTAACTCCCAAGATGTCATCTGTTCCAATCTGACGCAAATGGAGATATTTTAAGATGTATTTTTACATCTGTGGGGGGTAAACGAAGGTCGAAATTATGTATTTTCTTCTCGGTTATAAAAACCCCGGTAATATCTGCGACGGAATAATCTTGCAAACCAGCCAGCAAAACGTTTCTTTACATTCTGCGCAAGTCAGTTACATTTAACAACGCTTTGTAAATTTTTTTGAATTGTATTATGTGAAGAAAACTAGAATATTGTGTTTGTGATGTGTGTAATTTAAAATTTATTCGTCAACATTTATGTTGACTTAATAAAAAAAAACGTCTAAATGTAATAAACATATAGAAATAAGAAATAAAAGTTAAATTAAACGAAATTTAACGAGGCATAAAAAAATTATAATTAATATCGGAGAGACTTATAATTACATTTTGATTTGATTTTTAACAATAAAACAATTTACAAAGTTAAAATAAAAGTTTTAAAGAACGACAATCACTATGCCTTACATCGAAGCAATCGATTGCGATTCCAAAGAAACCTCTAATCTCCAGTTGGCTAAACTTTCCGAAGATTACGCGATTAAATCGAAAATTGCGTGTTCGATCTGGGTAGAGAAGAAAAATGATCAGTCTACCCGGATGTTGGCGCGATTTCTTAGGTAACAATCGCATTAACAATTATTATTGTCATCACTAATGCAGAATTGTTTGTCTTGCTTTTCATTACAGCGACTACAGCTTTATTCATGACAGCCACTATATGTAGTGAGTACTATGCACATCAATGCATGGCGTGATATAAATACCTCATTAACAGCACAGCATTTAATATTCCGTGCATTTCGTTAATTATAATTTTATTAGATAATAACTTTATATCTAATGTTTTGTTAATTTTTTATTAAAATAATCAATTCTATCATTTTGCTTATAATATTTAATGCACTGTGAGTTTTATTCTTATGATTGTAAACGCATGATGATTTATAAATAAAAAAATAGAATGTATTTATTTTACAATATCTAAGTAATATAAGAAAATTTAAATAAAATAGTAAATGTAATAATTTATGTCATGATTTTGTTATTTATGATTAAAAATATGGAAGAATAATGGTGAAAAAAATATCCGTTGACTATATTAGTTGTTTTCAAACACGTTATTTACTATTATTTAATAATTAATATTTTACAGCACTCGGGATCAAGATCAAGTAACAAACGCCGAAGATGTTTTATTTGATATGTTCAAGAATGAGGAGACTGGTCTTATATCAGTGGGAGAGTTTTTAGCTGTATGTAACATGTTTTTAGAGATATATGTACAATATATTCATTAATTAATCATTAAATAATAAAAATTTACATTTATATTAAATCTGTTCAAGGCTTTAAGGATAACCGGCTTACGGAAGAATGATCCTCGACTTCAGGAATTTACGGACAATCTTAAGAAAGAGCACGTCAAGAATAGCGATCGCACTAAAGCTATATCACATGAAACACAGAAGTTAGACAGAGAACAATTCAGAAGGTGAATCTATAATTTCAAAAATAATAATTCATGTATATATCTTAAATATTTATAATATATTATATTATATCTAATTTTATACTTTAAATATCACATTTATATTTGAGAACGCGAAATTGCTTACTTTTACTAGATATTCTTTATATTGAAAAATATATAATCTTTTACGTACAATGTTTAAATATTAAGGAAGTAAAACCTAGTTTGTAAATACCTTCAATAAATATAACAATGTCTTTAATTCCTTTCTTTTTCTTTTTTTTTTTAGAATTATAAATCCCAATATCGTTCTGATTTCGCGAGCATTTAGACACCAGTTCATAATTCCCGATTGGTCAGGTTTTACGAAGCATATCGAGGATTTTTATTGGAAATGTAAAACAAACACCGAGGGCAAGGTCGCCTCTTATATACCGCAGTTAGCCAGAATGAATCCAGAATATTGGGGAGTATCTGTGTGCACCATCGACGGTCAGCGATTTAGCATTGGCGATACCACAATACCGTTCACCCTTCAAAGTTGCAGCAAACCTTTGACCTATGCGATAGCCTTGGACAGGCTGGGTCCAGAAGTGGTGCATCAATACGTTGGTCAAGAACCATCCGGTAGAAATTTTAATGAGCTCGTACTCGATTATGGCAGTGAGTATTAATTAACTAATGCAATCTGAATAATAATAAAAATAACAAGTATACAAGTAATATTTAAAATTTTGCTTTATTTAAAAATTTTTACGATCAACTTCTGACATAAATGATATGTTTATAGAGAAGCCACACAATCCAATGATTAACGCTGGCGCAATATTGATCTGCTCACTTTTGAAAACATTAATCAAGCCGGAAATGGGTTTGGCAGAAAAATTCGATTTCACGATGAATTGTTTCAAGAGATTGGCCGGTGGTGAGAATCTTGGTTTTAACAACGCCGTTTTCCTGTCGGAGCGAGAGGCAGCTGACCGAAATTACGCTTTAGGATTTTATATGAGGGAGCACAAATGTTATCCAGAAAAAACGAATTTGCAGGAAGTTATGGATTTTTATTTTCAGGTAAATATTTCTTCTCCATATGTGATTATATTAAAACAATTTAATTAAAATAATTTTTCCAATTATTAAGAATAAGAATTGAGATTTTAGGACTACATGATAATATATCATTTTTATCCTTTTAAAATGCGAATTTTCTTTAAATTTTTTAACGCAACATGTCAGCATATTTTCTAAGTATAATTCAATTATGTTATTCAATGTTACGTTATTACAATATCAAAACAAACCACGTGTATTTCTATCTCTACAACAACTTTTGTGTAAGCAATACTCTGACAATGAATTTTATTCTTATTGGCAAGTGCTGCGCCATGGAAGCAAATTGCGAGACGATGGCGGTAATGGCAGCCACCTTAGCAAACGGAGGTATTTGTCCAGTTACCGAGGAGAAGGTCCTGAAACCGGATAGCGTTCGCGATGTTCTGAGTCTAATGCACAGTTGCGGCATGTACGACTATAGTGGTCAATTCGCGTTCAAAGTGAGTTAAAACAGATAAATATGTTCGTGAATGCTTGTGTAATATCTCTAGAAATTTAAATAATAAATGATTTAAACAACATATAAAATGAAAAAATTAGATGCACTTTTTGGTTCTTCATAACAGGCAATTGTATTTCAATAATTATTGTAATTTAGTATGAAAATTTACTCATACTAATTGACTATATATTAATTATTAATTATTAATTATTAATTAACAAGTCATTTATCTACTGTCCGTGCGATACCAATAACATCAATGTAAAAGTTAGATAGGATCATTGCTACATCGAAGAACATTATATTTTATTTTAGGTTGGCATACCGGCGAAATCCGGTGTATCAGGAAGTCTTCTCGTGGTAATTCCAAATGTCATGGGAATTTGCACGTGGTCACCACCTTTGGATCCACTCGGCAATTCCTGTCGTGGTGTGCAGTTCTGCGAAGAACTCGTGCGCGAATTTAACTTTCATAGGTCATGATTAATTGAAAATCGAATTATCTGAAACTTATAAAGGAAACTGATCAGCGAATATGAAAAATTATCTTGTATTTAAATTGTTTTGTCTTTTAAAATTAAATATTTGATATAATTTAAATATACTACGTAGATATTTTTTTATCATAAAATATTGTTTTAAATTTACAACTAGTTACAAAGCCTTACAATTAGTTTTCTATTTCTTATAATTTTGTGTCATTGATGTAGACATCACATAATCAAAACTGAAACTTCTCTTTCTTCATTCTGTCTTTTTCTCGTGTTGTTCAGTTATTTCATATATTATGACTACAGGTATGACAATTTGAAGCACGCAACGAATAAGAGAGATCCTAGACGGCACAAATACGAAACGAAAGGCCTCTCAATCGTTAATCTTCTGTTCAGTGCTGCCAGTGGTGATGTCACAGCGATGAGAAGGTGAGATTACACTTTTAAGAACCTGTTTAAAGATGAACGTGTAGACTTCTGTCTGCGAGTTTTTTATCATATAACATTTTTATCACATAATATTTTTGTATTTGAAAGAATTTGAACTATTAACGTGGCCTATTAATGTAAACTAATAATGTAAAATAATGAAGGCGAAGCAGTCTAACATTTTAGAAGATTACATTAGTTTTAATTATTATCGAACGCTAATTTCAGACATCTATTGAGTGGGATGGACATGACACTGTCAGATTACGATGGCAGAACCGCGTTGCATTTAGCCGCTAGCGAAGGTCATCTAGATTGCATCGAGTTTCTAATCGAGCATTGCGGAGTCCCACATGATCCTAAGGATAGGTACGATATTATGAGTTGTTCCAAGATTAAGTTACAATGATTATCTTAACAATTTATAGTATCGCATTTTTATCAATTATTATTACGAATAATTGGTCTTTTACGATCGTTTCAAAGGACACTTTATTTTATATCTGAAATAAAAAAGATTATACATTTCCTTTTTTCTTCTAATCTTTATTTATAAGTTATTTAATACATTCAAAATTAATGTTTTCTAAATTAAAATTTAATTACTCTTTGCATTTTTTTAAAATAATTTCTTTAATGTCATATTTTTTTATTTATATCAAAATTAGTTTTTATATATTTCTTTGCTTTTATATTCTTATATTTTAATGTTTTTTATTTAACAATTAGCGGATTAAATAAAAGTAAAAATTGTATGTGTTTGCTTTGACAATTTATTTTTTTCATGCAATTACATTTGAAAATATTGTATATTTAGATGGGGTAAACGACCAGTCGACGAAGCTGAAACTTTCAGGCACATGCAGGTGGTGGAATATTTGAACAACTACTCTCTTGTTCGTAAGACCGAGCTAGAGAACAAACAGGACGAGTGTATCGATAATGACAACGAGTCGTGTCGTAAACCACCGGAAACGGCTGTACAATCGTGAATAATAATATAAGCGATGACGAATTTACACAAAACTGGAGTGAATCGAGGGTGGGAACATCAAGGACTTATGTGAGAGCTATTGAGTAGAGGAAGACGTGAGACAACGTATCGATCGTAATAATAGTAAAATGAGGTCGCAAACAAAGTACGTTTTTATTCTATATAATAAGAATATATTTACATATTATATTATTGGAATGGTACTACACGTATATAATATAGAATTATTCCATAATTATTTTTATAATAATTATTTATAATTAATGAAGACATATTTTTCATTCAACAACTTTCATACAAAAAAATTTACAGCCCTACGGACAATAACGAGGAACAATAATTTTCTCATTTTTTGGATCTGTGACCTCGTTCTACTTCGCGCGATACAGTTATCTCAGCATTGAGCGGCACGCTCAGTGTCCGATTAAGAATTACTGTGATTAATATTACGTCTTTTTTCCATGATTTAGTTTTAAAAGAGTATTAAAAGTAGTATTAAAAGACTATAAAGTTCGTTTTATTATTTTATTAATTTATGCCTTACTTCCATCTTATTCTTTACTATTACATATACATATTTATATTTGCTCTAAGATACACTTCGATATTTCTTCATATTTTGAATGTAAATGCAATTTCCAATTTACATATCAGATCAATAAAAGTACAAAGTGTTGTCTGATTCATGAGTTTAAAATATTTTTAGTGCGGTCTTCAGGTTTAGTAGAATGTTTTTTTTTTATAGTTATTTACTTAATAGATCACAAAAGACAGCATGTTTTACATTGCAATTTTGAGTACATGAGCCATTTTCTGATTATACTATTTATTACATTACGTGTGACAAGGCAGAAATGATTTCTTTTGTCTTTTCACGCAAGAAAGTCTGCCTTAAAAACGAAAGAAAGGGTATTCCAGAGATAAATTTTTGGATCAATTTGTTCGATAAGACAATGTATTTTGGGGGACGAAACAGCAAAATATATTAACACAAAGAAATATTTGTGTTTAAAATAAGAAAAAAATCGTGAAAATCGAAAAATCTAAATAAGTATAGACTAGTTAATAAATGTAAGTTGTTTGTAAGAGATATTCAATTTTTCCGTTTTTTACTTTCTCTTTTTCTCATGTTTAAATCTATTTAATTTAAATAATAAAAAAATAATTTTTAAAGATTTTAAAGATACATTGCTTTTTGACGCAGTGGCGCTTATTACTTTTCCAATTACTCGAAATAGTAATTTATTTTTCTACACTGGTACATAAACACACGGATAATGAGCCAATCGGGAAAAACAGATGTTATCTCGTAGAGATTCTTCGTAACAAATCGCGCGTGAATCGTGTGTTAAACATATCTTTCCAAGTGTGTTTTCTTAGTAGTTTTAAAGGTTCTTCGATAATATGGAATCGACGGTATATCCGTCTTAGAGAGAAATACGTACTATTTCGCAAGTCAATATCAGAGAAACTTTTGAAAAGGTTTACTTTATACGATATCTTAATGCATATAACATTCTATTATAAACAAATGTCTCACTTTTCCTCACTGTATTTTTAATGTATATAAAGAATACGTGTATATTAAAAATTTATTATAGTTATATTTACTTTTTGTGATTTTTTTATCTGTCGTTTTCGAAAGAATAGATGATCTATGAAGATAATTTTTATGTTATTGACTATGAACAATTTAGTATTAATGTGAGAAACAAAATGCTACTATAATCAATCTCTTCCGCGTATTATCTATTATGATATATAGAATAATATATACGTTGTTTCCATAGATAAATAGTTAAACGGATAACGCCAATTCCGAGTGCAATTATGTAATTCTTTCTCAATGTATGAGCGTGTACTCGTATCGCTATACTGTTGTTATTGCGCTATATAAATGTGCCGACAGATGTAAAAAAAGCTAGAAAAGTCAATTTTTCGCAAATGCGTTAATTAATGATTACGCTAACGTAGCGATCATATATATAGTCTACGTATGTTAGATAATATTTTCGCAATGAATTAGTTAGGATCGCTTTGCGTACAGAAAAACCTGATCTTATATTTTGATGAAATGGATAAAAAATGACAATAATATTATTATACATATATGAGAACATAACCTTCATCAGAGAGGTGGAAATATTATAATTCCGTAACTTTTCGTAAAAAAAGAATTTATGCAGCATAAAACTATTTCTAATACATTTTGCAAGAAAATAATTTTTTACATGATCCATTCGTGAGAATTAGTTACAGTATTAGTAGATTCGCAATAAATTTTACGAATAACTTTTACATATTTTTTTATGATTGTATCATAACATTAACATTTGTGTGTGTGGTTACGCCGTGGTTTTTAATTAAATAATTGTTAAAAGAGATTTAATTATCTCAAACTTTTTAATACTAAAAAGATTTTATTTGTAAATAGTTGTAAGTAATTTGTATAATTTTTGAACCCAAACCGAGTATTGTGTCCATCTCTGTACTTGTTTGTTTATGAAATAAAGTATAAAATAAAAATAATCTGAGCCTCTATTCTCTCTCTCTCTCTCTCTCTCTCTCTCTCTCTCTCTCTCTCTCTCTCTATCATAAATATTACACACACATTTGCATTTTAATATTAATATGTTCAATTAATAAATAATAAATATTAATAATAATTATAAAATTTAATCTGTAGATACTAATAGTCTTGTTGTTTGTTATAAACATTTATAATGTTATATGTAATTTGTAAATATTAAAAATTAAATTATGTATTAATTTTTACATTATAAAGACAGTGAAAGTATGAAATTTCATGAACAATTGAGTACGTAAAAATATATAAACTATTCATATTATTTATATATTTAAGATATTAAATTTTGACTTCTGATATTTCTATTAATTAATGAATATATCGATCAAATTATCATTAAGTACGCATACTATGATAATAATGGAGTAATACATATAACAGATCGACAAATAAATATTAAAGATTTCTTACTTTTCATTAACGCAAAGAATATACAAGTAAGATTAGGAAGACGTAATAAATAATAATATTAAAAAATGAAGATTAGCTTTATGACCTCGACATTGCGCGCAATGTCAGTGATTTTATGCACTACGTCAAACATGTTATTCAGGCGCCAAGCAAGCGCGAATAATAATCGTCGCAATTTAGACAAGTCGTAACAAAACGTTATTATACTAATGGTTGGAATAGTTTATGTTTATTTAGTTGGAATAAGTTGCGCTGAAAAAGATGCATTCACATATCTACAATAAATGAATAGGTCATACGACAATCGGTGTTATCAATTAAAAAAACTGCATTGTAATTATGAAATGTTAAGATCAAAGTTTCAATCTCCATTTTTCAAAATTAATAGAAACTATCAAATATGAATAAAAATCTTTAAAAAGTTTATATTAATGACAAAGATAAATACATATTTAAAGTATATTTTAGCAATTATTGAAATTTGTTTTCAGATTATATATATTAGTACATTGCGAGTAGGACTAATGGGATCTGCAGCTAAAAATGAAAATATTTACCTTTCTCTTATATTTTAGAATAGAAGTATAAATCCGCGAAATTAACTCCTAAATTAATACTCCTTATACATATATATATAAAACTTTAAATTAATTTTAGAAATGAATTAGCATCTAGATTGAAATAGCATATAATATATGATACGGTATATATTGTAATCTCTGTATATGCCGATGACATTAGTAACAACTTAATTCTAAACAATGGATGATTAATAGTTCGCTGCCCACGAGGGGAATACATGAGTTACGTCATTATTCGTTGTGTATTGTCAAGTATAGTGAATACCGATGATATCGCAGTTAAAGCACGTAAGAGGTTGGATTTTCCTAACCGACACCAAATTTTGTTTTGCTGAGCTGCACCGTAATAGGTGAATCATTAGAAATACTCGAGATGTTTATTTTGTATTCATTATACGTAATATTGATTTCTGTCTCTATTTATTTAATTTTTACTTATTCATTTTATGGCATCTATCGAATTATTGCTTTCTTGAATCATATATCTTTCTTAGCATCAAATTATTATAATAATTAAGTTACTTAATTAAGAAGTAAATAAATTTTTCAACTTTTTATTTAATTTTTATCAAAAATAATTGTCATTATGTACAATTTATAGTATAAATTTATAGTACAATTTATAGTATGCTGTTAACATTTTGTAAATGTTTGTATGCCTAATTTGGTAAAATGAAAAAAAAATTAAAAACAAGTTTACCTTAGTTACATCATGGGGATTCCCCAATTGTTGAAATGCATGACTGGTCTCAAGGACCAGTTAATATAAAATTGCAACTTAAAGATTTAGAAAGTTATAAGTTGAAGATAAATTCACACTCAGGAATCAAGTAGCTTCATCATTCGCCATTATGATGACGCAGATGGAAATAACGAAATAATACTATCGCAAAGTCCAGATCGGATGGTCATCATGTATACGAATATCTGTGCTTACAATTAATGACGAGGCCAACATACTATCATCATAGATAATTGTTTATTTTCTGGTCACTTGCGAGTATACTTGGAACAAGATCGAGTTCCGTTTGATTATTCAACTAATTCTGAAAAACTGTTTTAAATTCACAATCAATGGATTCCCCTTTTCTAAAACAGGGAAATTTAGAATTAATTATGTAAGAAAGTTACGTATATTATTTGATAATAAATTTAGTTTATTAAAAAATTCTCACATTATCTTATTGTTTCGTTTACTCTTCTATCTCAGAAATTACTAGAGTTTCTTTATGAGTAATAACATTTTTTTACATTATGTATTATACTTTAAATTTCACTTCGATTAACATATGTATATTTTAACAATTTTATTATAAATACAGGCGAGTATAACTGAATACCATAAAAAAAGATATACTTCTTTCTTTAATATTTTCATAAAATTGGTATGAATAATTTCAGTTTTCAATAATAACATTAGTTAAAACAAGATATGCATATAACGGTATATTTTGTTATTAATTGAAAGTTATGATTTTATAAGTTTTATAATTTTTGAGAGATATGCAAAGAGAGAGAGAGAGAGAGAGAGAGAGAGAGAGATTTCAATAAGTAATTGTTAATTCTTCGATGACCAGTCGTTGAACCTGACCTTGAAAAACCGGAATGATACAGGTTTTGCAAGACACTTAAAGATAGACTCTACAAAATAACTTCGAATATATGACTAGTCAAATCGATGACTGCGTGGTGCCGATTGATCGACCAAACATCATTAGTTTGCAATAAAACTAGTAAGTATCTAATAAATGTAAATGATCACTTAATACAAATACTTAATAATTTTACGACAATTTTGATAAAATATTTGCAAAATCCTTTTAAAAAACCCTTTTTCAAGATTCTAATTTGATAAAAAAATAATACTGTTAAAAACAATAGCATACTAGTTTACACATAACATAGGATCAAACATTGAATTTGAACTTTAACAGATTAAATATTTTACGGAAAAGCTTGACTAAATATTATATTTGAATTTTATGTATAAATTTTACGATATAACTATATAAAATATATTGAATTGAAAGAAACTTGAACAGAATTTATTTCTTTTTCGTCTTAGTATTATGCTCTTTTTCCTTGACCTAATATAAAGTCTCATCGCCGAAGCTATTAAAATTTGTACGTCAGATCGAAGGAGAGTGTGTTTCGAGGATTGTAATTTTTATTTCCCTTATTTCAAAATATCAATCTGTCACCGCCATACATTCATTGGTTTTCCCCTGCATATTAACTGACTTTTCATATTTTTACATCTTTATTTCTCATATTGTTATTCTAATAATAATTATTAAGTTTAATCTTTATGAATGTTTAACAAATAATAAAAGCTATAAAAAAATATTAATGTTAATTGTCAATATTATAAATTCTATCAATTTTCTTTGATTACGGCTGCATATATATAATTTGTAATCTTTTTTTAGATGCATGGATGAACATGTTTCTACGTATAGATATTGGTTGCAATTATTTATGTTAATTTTGTAGAAAGATAGACAGAAAAACAATAATTTTTCATTTATTGCGTTTGATTGTCGCTTGTCTGTATTTATAAGCCAAATTTTTTCTGAATTCTTTTTTCTGCATCTTCGAAATACTTGTTTTTAGAAGAATCAACGTAATAAATAATAATTTATAAAAAACATCATATCGGATTTAAATAATGTTAAAATATATTTAAATTAAAATCATGTTTTATAAATTTTTTGACATAGTGTAATTATATAAGCGCAACTTATATTAATTTTCTCTTGTATATTTAATAAAATAATTGAAATGTCTAAAAAATTACTTGTTAAAAGTAAATGTGTTTTACTTGATTTTACATATTGTTTGAAATAAAAACAATAAAGCAAAAAAATGTTTTCAATTATTTATCTTTGAATATTGATTATCGTAGTCATCGATATAAAAAGAAGACAGAATTCAATGAAAACCATGCACGTATATGCTAGATGTCATTTTAACTGGTTAAATTGCAAATGACTTTACCACGTCGCTAAAGCTATTTGGGAATTAATATTTTTCTTGTATTAAATTTATTATGCTTATGTAAGAGCCAAGAGCTAAGAATAATATATCTTTGTTCTGTCAGAAACAAAACATTCCTGTTTAATAAAAATATCTGTAATTATTTTTTTAGATAAGTAACTTTTAAATTGATCACGAAAGAAAATTGACTTAAATAAATCTAATAGCTTGTTCTATTATATTGCTTTTCTCGATTCTTTCCTACTTCTCTTTCTTCTTTTTCTTCTTCTTCTCTATACTTTTTCGAAAGTTTTATTCACATACATTTATACTTTTTTTAATTAAAATTAATATAAAATCACAAAAACCTCTTATTAGATTGTTTTTGTTTAATTATTATTGAGTAGACAGAAAGGTATAATCCGAGATTGAAAATATGTTAAATACTTCGTCGAAATAAGCGGTCCTTGATAATCAATTCTGTGAATGACAATACAGTAGCAAAATTTTTGTCATTTAATCAGTTTTTATCGATCATTTCCAAAATAACAGATACCTAATATAAAGATTATATCTAACTCTAAAATTGCATTAGTTACTGGCGTAAAAGTATGAGACTCCCAAAACGTAATGTTTCTTGAGACTGGCGTCGAATTCATGGAAATGAAAAATTATAGAAAATCCTAAACAGAGGCACTCGATAATACTGAAGAACGTAATGGGAGAAAAAGAGAGGGTCAATTATTATCCGACGTAAAATCCACGCGTGTGTCGTATATAAGATGTTGTCCTCGTGCGAGAGTTTCAGTCGCTCTTGACTCTCTGACCATCGAGATATCGGCAAAACAGACAAAACAAGGAGGATTACTGTGTGTGATAGGCAAATTATTTATTTGCGAAAGTGGAAACCGTCATGAAGTTATTTAGGTGTTTAGTGCCAGTAGTGGTGCTGCTATTGATTAAGAACTCCTCCGCGAGACCTGGTGAGTTTTAAATTATAGGGAAGTTTTTTTTTTCTTTCATTTATGACTAAAATTAAAAGGAATATTATTGCACGCCAGATTGGTTTCCAGATATTTATGTAATGATGACATAATGACTAATTTGAGAGAATTATGTTATATCAAAATGGTTTCTGCTTCTTTCGCAAAATTAAAAAAATTAATTAACTATCAATTTTTTTCTATAAACTTATACATTATTAATCTTATGAGATATCTAATAAATCTTTGAAAGAATTAATAGATGTGTGTGTGAAAGAGAAAAAATTACAAAATATTAAAAAAGTCGTAAATAACGTTATCATTCAGTATTTTTGATAACCTTATAATTTTTTTATTTGTGAAGGTGTATTAGGCGATTTGATCGGTCAGAACGTTGGTAGATTGCTGGACCCATTGGGAATATTCAGGCCTAAAAGTAGCAATGCCGCTGCTAGCAGTAATGCTCAGGCATTGGGAGGAAACGTGAATTTCGGACCTATCGGTATCGGTGGTGGATACTCCTCAGCTACGGCTGAAGCGTCGGCGAATAGCGGCGGTGGCTCAGCTTCGGCTTCAGCCAAAGCTGATGCTCATGCTAACGGATATGGAGGATACGGTGGTTCGAACGCGAATGCGCAAGCATCCGCTAATGCTAATGCACAAGGTGGGCTCGCGTACCTGATATATATAAAACATACATAAAACATTTCTATAGTTTTAAACTTTTTTTAAAACATGAGATAAATAAAATATTATGACGATTAAAATAACTCAAACAATAACCAAAGTTTATGGAAAATTCTAAAATTTTGAATGTTGTGAAGCATTGTGAACATTTTCGAGTCTCCAATGT
>NW_017304196.1:1143367-1149380 GCF_001594115.1 Trachymyrmex septentrionalis | reverse complement strand
TTTAAAATATCATTCAAATTTGATATCTTGGAGATGTTATGAATTTTTAAGATTTTTCTGTAAGATATCTTGAATAATAACATTCCATTTTTAAGTGTCTGTAGACACCAGAACTCCGTTTATCTGAATATATAAAGGGACAAAATAGTTTCGATAACCAAATGATTTGGATAATAGTAGTTCACTAGCTTTCCTCTTTATCAGTACATTTAGTTTTTATAATAGGAGTTGACGTTTAGAAAATTGAAGTCAAGTTCTTATTATTCGAATGTTTCAAATAGCTAAACTATGAGTTTGTATATTTAAAACTGAGCACAAATTTGTTCATTAAATGGATAAACAGAGTTCTACTATATTTTATTATTTTCTGAAAATAAGTCTTCTTACTTATTGTAGATTTGTGTTTAAATTTTATTTTTTTTTTATCTTTATTATTATCAATTTTATTATTATCATTAACACCTTAATGGCGTGTTTTTAACATAGGTTCTTCGGGAAATCCTGGGGGGTATGCTGGGGGCAATAATGGTGGATATAGCGGTTATTACCCTGACGTTTCTCATCAAGTCAGTCAACCGAATTACGGAAGTTATGGTGGCTCTCAGTCCAGTGCTAACGCTAACGCGAACGCGAATGCCAATGCCAATGGCGGAGGATATTCTGTTCGTCCCTCTTATTATCCTTCTAGACCCCAAGTCATCGGCAACGCTAACACTAATGCTAACGCAAATGCGAACGCGGGTGCTAACGTCTTAGGTAGTGGCGGCGTGAATGTGATTCCCAACAAGTATCCTAGCAGAGGAATAGATAAAATAGAAGTAATTCCCGTAAACACACTGCCGCTTTCTCAACCAACTTCGCCTGTCCATTCGATACCTCACCGGCCACCTGGAACTAATAAGGGAAATGTGATTGTCGTTGTCGAGGAATCCCCGCAATATCCACCGTATCATCGTCCGAGTCCACCACCCCACCGCCACCATCACTACCGTCAACCGCATTATAATAAACCAAAACAGCAGCCCATCGAGGTCATCATCATTGAGGAGCCAAGGCCTAATCCAGGTGACACTTCATGATCGAGCACATTTGAAAGTCATCATGCAATTATTGTTGAGATTCTAATGCACTAACTGGTGTGGCAGCTAGCTCTATGAATTTTCTGCACTATGTTTTTAAATTTTTCACGAAAATAATGCCATAATTAATCGCCTCGTTGTTACATGTATTACTCTCAATATAGCTATATCTTATCATACGTGCTACAATGTTTTAATAATTAACTGGTGATATAGAGTTGGAATTGGATAACAATTGATCACAAAATATTATATTGTGAATCATCTATTTCTTTGTATATATATATATATATATATATATATAGCTCATTGTATGTATGTATCTCATTTATGTGATTAATGTGCATCTCATTCTATGTATTTCTCGCTTCGCTAATTGAAGCATCCTGCACAGACTTTACATCGGACGGAAGTCGCATTTAAGGATATGTAAACTAAGAATGAAGACATTTTTCTTACATTTGTGTTATAGTCGAATTGAAGGTTGACAATCACAGTACATTCTTTAACAAAACATTCCTGAAATTACAAGAAACAAGGACGCTGCTGATAATGCATTTTTCTTGTTTTCCTCATGACAGCTCATGGCATTCTAAATGGAAGTAACACAAATGGAAATTAAGAATCTGACGTAAATTATGCGTAACTGAGACTGAGAGCATGAACTTCGTTACTTTCGTCATGTGATAATTTAGTTTTAGTATTTGTAACGACATGTTTTTATATGTTAAATCATATGTGTGTAATGTTATTAGTTATTATATATAAATACGATAAAAAAAATAATTTTTTATAATATTTTTTTACAGCTGGTGGCGGAAATGGCGGTATTCAAGGAACTCATCCTGGATATAAAGACAATCCGTTTTTATCCAATGGCGCTGGATCAAATGCTAATGCTAATGCTCATGCTAATGCTAACGCTCAAGCAGGTGCGAGTGCAAACGGCGAAAGTGGACACAATTATCAACAAAGTGGATATCAGCAAGGTGGATATCAGCAAGGTGGATATCAGCAAGGTGGACATCAACAAAGTGGACATCAACAAAGTGAATATCAACAAAGTGAATATCAACAAGGCGGACATCAAGGCGGATATCAATCAGGAGGATATCAACAAGGCGGACATCAACAAGGTGGCAGTTACCCAGTAGAATCATCAGGACACAAAAATCCAATTGGCGATAGTAATCCCTTTCTGTATCCCAGTGGGCAATCCAGTAGCAACGTCGGTGCTAATGCTAACGCAAATGCTGGAGCTGGTGCTATTGCCGGAGAACAACCGATAGGTACCAATAATCCGTTTCTTAATGGTGGCGTATCCCAAAATGTCGGAGGAGGAGGAAACTATCCAGGAAGTTCGAGCGTTTTGAGTGATAAACCCAAAGGGGGGAGCATTTCTACCACTTATCCGGGACAATCATCCGGAGGATTTCCTGGCTCATTCGGATCATCTGGTGCTAACGCTAATGCTAATGCTAACGCTGGTGCCAGTAGCACTGGAGGATCTGGTGGACATGGACCCATTTTCGGAGGATCCGGAGGTCACGGAGGATCCTCCGGATACGGTGGGGGCTCTTTCGGTAGTCAAGATAGTGGATTTGGAACCAATGGTGCAAATATTCACGGTGGACATGCTGGAGGTTCTTCCGGAGCCAATGCTGGCGCTAACGCCAATGCCAATGCCGGCGCTGGAGCCGGTAGTGTTGGAGGAGGTCCGATCAAACAAAATCCAATAGTTAGCTCTGGCGGACACGGTGGCGGATCTTCGGGAATTCTTGGTGGTTACGGATCTAGTCCAAACTTGGATGGATTTGGAGGACAAGTCGGTGGTTCATCTGGTGCTAACGCTAATGCTAATACTAACGCTGGTGCCAGTAGCACTGGAGGATCTGGTGGACATGGACCCATTTTCGGAGGATCCGGAGGTCACGGAGGATCCTCCGGATACGGTGGGGGCTCTTTCGGTAGTCAAGATAGTGGATTTGGAACCAATGGTGCAAATATTCACGGTGGACATGCTGGAGGTTCTTCCGGAGCCAACGCTAATGCCAACGCTAATGCCAATGCCAATGCCGGAGCCGCCGGAACTATTCATGGAACTATCCCCGGAGGATCTGGTGGCTTACTCAGTGGCCACAGTAGTGGTGGATGTGCACAATGTGGCTCTTCCGGTCTGAATCTCGGTGGATATGGCGGTGGTTCTTCTGGTGCTAATGCCAATAGTAACGCCAATGCTAACGCTGGAAGTTTCGGTGGTGGCTCTGGTGGTTACGGAAACGATGTTAAAGGAACAGGACATGCCGGAGGACATGGTGGTCAAAGCGGATTCGATAATCAAGGCGGATTCGGCGGATCAGTCGGAGGAGGTACATATACTATATGTTTTAGATATAAATCTGTGTTGCGTGTCTTGTATAATAACTAAATAAACTAAATAAACAATTTCTTTAAAAATTAACGATAAATCCTAAAATTAACTGCGTAAACACGTAATTTTTTAAATTACTTTCTAATGTAATTATTATTTTATTAGAAATAAGCACAGCTTCCTTTAATTATTAGCATCATTATGTAATGCCTTGTTGACGTTTATCTTTGACGCACGTAACATTTTATTGCATGTATGTAAATATTCATCAAATGATCATATTGTAAAACAAATAACGCTTCTGTCTTAACAATTTCTAACATATAATATTTATCTCGCGTATTACATAAGAGATGAAAAATTATTTAGTCTTATCATCATGATGGATTAATAACCAGAATTTACGAAAATCGATCCTTTAGCGTGAATACAAATCAAAGTCCCTAAATCACAGAATACCAAGTATCACATTGTCATGCATGTTTCTGACACTTTCGTTCATGATTTAGAAAAACACCATTGGGTGGAAAAATGATAAAAGACTCATCCTGCACTCCGATGGATAACTCAGTCAAAAGCTCTACATATAGATGTATAAATGCTCTACATATGATTTATGGAAATATTTGTATATCCATCGGGGATCAATCGTAACAGAGCTTTTCGTGTTCATTTTTCCACAGACCTAAGCCCCGAGGCCAAGGCATCAGCGTTGTCTATGGCGGAGGCTGTGGCGTCAGGACAGATCATAATTAAATGATTCGCTATCCCGCAGGCTCAAACGCTAACGCACAGGCGTCTTCTAATGCAATTGCGTCCGGCGGTGGATCGGCATCAGCAAACAGCAAATCGTCAGCCCTCGTTAACGGATCAGGATCCGCAAAAGCCGACGCGTCCAGCAGTGCGTCTTCAGGATCTTATGGTGAAATAGGACCGAAAAGTTCAGCGTCAAGCCAAGCATCAGCTTCAGCCGATACCAGAGATATGCTGATCTTTAATTAAATATTGTGATATAACGAAACGAATCGACGAGAAAACTCGAAAGAGTCTTCTTGGCCATAATAGCGATATAATACTCCGATTTATATTTTGATGTTCCACGAACAAACTTACGCGGTACGAATATTATATTGTTTAATTTTGCGATAAGAATTTAAGATTAATTATTGAAAAATTAGAAGTATGCATACCATAAAACTGTCTATTAATAAATACGTTTAAATTTATAATCACGAATTATAAATTTGAACGTATTCTTAGAAATTGTGATTGTAAATTGGAGATTTGACGTCGAAAATAAGTTCAGTTTTTAAAATAGATAAACAGTCTTGAGCATTTATAGTATTAGAAAACGTGTAAGGACAACTATTTATTTATATTGCAAATTGTGTTGAAGGCAGATCGAATATTGTTTCTCTCAATGTAATGAAATGTGTAAGATAAAAATTATGATATCAGAACTTAAGATAAAAAGTTCTTTGACTCACAGAAATATAATTATAAATTTATAGACAAATTCGTTTTCAGTTAATTAATGACATATCTGCCACAGACTAAATCATTTTTATACTCATCCGAAACATTCTGTAATCAGAATGGTTTTAATATATACATATATATACACACAATATATTTAGCCACTTAAAATAAAAGATCTTAACTTAATACTTTTTTTATATTTATAAGTACTTAAATTATATATAATTAGCTGCGTGTAGATCGCCTCCTTTGAACTCTGGATCTGTGATTTACATAAAATGCCAATGAAATATCTAATAATAAAGATATTATAAAAATCCTATTGTAAATGTGTGTAAATAAATTTAAAGATCCTGATTAAAATAACCCGATGTTGAGGTATAGACTTTAATAATTTACTTTTATTATTTCTACTTATTCTTTTTTTTACTATTTTTTACTATTCTATTTTTTACTTTTTCTACTATTTCTTTTTTTTTTCTTTTATAATACCTTTTTATATAAATATTAATTAAAACCATAAAATCTGTCTTATGTTAATTAAAAGTTAAAACCACTTCAGATTTCGAAGGATAAATGCGATCTCAACTATGCCATTCATAAGAGTAATACTCAATGATCAAATTAATTGTGTGAGCGTGCTTATACGCTTGTATTTTTATAAAATCAAAGAATAACAGCATTCACGATTGGCACCAGCAACATCTCTCTTTGTCTTTATTCTCACGATGGCAGGCGTCTCTGGAGTGTCGGAAACAACGGGGATAAAAACTCGTCGGACTTGTTCTGCGCGAGAGTATGAACAAGGAAAACGGAAGAGAGAATTGCAAAGATGCAGAGAGAAAAGGAAAGAGAGAAAGACAAAAAGAAAAACAGAGAAAGAGAAAGAGAGAGAATAACAAAAAGAGGAAATTAAAAAGAGATGCTATCAGATTCAATCGTGACGTATATGATGTTCGTCCGAATCCGCGAATTGTTACGTGATTGTCACAATTAATACGTAATTATCGATAATTATTTTTTTATGTTACGTGTCATTTGTTTAGCTATTTCCTAGAATTATTGTTTATTATCATGCCTTATC